>NW_012112808.1:3779681-3781779 GCF_000951035.1 Colobus angolensis palliatus | reverse complement strand
CCCTTTCAGCACTGGAGAGCTCCCCCATCTCAGCCCGGCCCGCCGCGCGCCCAGGAAAATCCCCCCAGCTGTAATCAGGCCAGCGGCGGCGGAGTGATGTCATTGTTTGTGGGAATCTGTAGGCTCTGGGAAGGGAATTACGGTGTGTGCCGCTCTCGGAGGCCCCGAAGGGAGCTGGGGCGCCGGCCTCTGTGCCTCTTCCTGCTTGTTTCCCGCTGCAAAACACCTCTCTCTCTGTCTCTCTCTGTCTCTCTCTGTCTCTCTCTCTCTCTCCTCTCTCTCTCTCTCCTCTCTCTCTCTCTCTCTCTCTCTCTCTCACACACACACACACACACACACACACACACACTCAAGGCATACTTGCCTCCCCTTATCCCAATAACAAAGCAAATATTAACCCTCCTCCCACCACTTTGGGCAAATCCCCGGGGGAGGTTTGCTCTCCTTTGCACCAGGAGGGTTGGGGAAAGCACGTTCTAGGGGTGATCCACGGAGGGCGAGAGTGCAAGGAGGAGCTCTTGCTTTTTGTAGGCTCCAGGCAGGTCCGGAGCGAAGCGGCTGGGAAGCTTAGCAGGAGACCGGGCTCGCCCCACCCGCGATGGTGACTGGAGGAGGCTCCTCTAGGAGTCCTGGCTGCACCTCCAAGATCTGCCTTCAGGAGAGACGCGGCCGGGGTGGACACACCGGGAGGTGCATTCACAGACTTGGGGACGTTCCACTGCACAAGGACAGCGAGGGTGCGAGTTGGGGAAGGCATAGCTGCGATCCCAGGCGCCAGGCCAAGTCGCCTGCCGAGCGTCTTCTGCTAGAGGCGACATGGGGCGGGGGCAACTAAGTTATCCAGTTAAGAAACGTGCACTCGCTCTGGACTCTGCTAACTGCTGACGACGGACTCCACTTCTTGCCTCAGAGGGAGGAAGCACATACCTTCTGTATGTAACGAAATGAGGACGACTGTTTTAAAGTAACTTAATTATTGTTGTGTTAAAGAATATTTACACTGATCTCATTGTATCATTTAGCTTCAGAGCTCAAAATTCTGCTTTACTTGGATAAGAGGTAAGAGATCTTTTCTTAGGGGCTTAAGTGCATGCAATTCAGAGAGAAAGGAAGAGACCATTTATACCATCGACACGTTGCACACACATTCCCATGTATACACAGATTCCTCTCTTTTTATTTTAGCATGAAGTCCAAATCTACGCAAGTCAGAATCTATGCAAGAAAAGCACTATTGGTAGAAATGAATACACTTTGAATGCCATGGGCCACCCTGTTAGCCAGAGCAGGTCTGTTTGCTGACATAGTTGGCTCCCTCAGAGCCCTTTAAAAAACTGTCAAAAATGTGGGCATTGCTGAAGGTTTTTATTAAAACATTAGAAGTCTGTATGACATTATTTATGATTGTTACTTGAATTCCTCTAAGAAAATTAAGCTATCTGTTAGGACTTAGGGCCATGGGGGAGGCAAGGTTTCTGGAAAAGTATTAATAAAAGGAAACAGATCAGCTCTGGGTCCCTCTTTTCACTACTGCTTAGAGGCTCATTTCTGCCCGTGTTTCCCCTTTCTATCACTCTGTCTTGTTTAACAGCTTACCTCCTCATAATCCCTCTGTTTGATTACAACACAAGGTTTTCTTATTCAGAGACCCTCAGCTCTTCCTCTCCCTCTTTTTCTTATAGTTCGTTCATATTTTGAATCAAAGTGCCAGGTTGGTATGAAACAATACCACACGGTTCTTTCTGCTTTGTGTTGTCATTTGAAAAAAATGGCGCCAAGTGTGAAAACTACATTAGACAGATTCACAATCATGGAGAGCATTCCAAAAGCTTCAACAGAGATAAAAATTTAAGTTCTTAGAAAGTAGATCCGAACAGCATCAACTAAATTAATTTAGAAGATGATAGGTGTTGGGAAATAGTGCTGATAATGTAGCCAGATCTCTTTGAAGATGCACATAAAATTATCATCTTTCTAGAGATATTTATTAATTTATTTCTGAAACCACAGTTCCATACTTCATTTCTTTTCTTTCTTTCTTTCTTTCTTTCTTTCTTTCTTTCTTTCTTTCTTTCTTTCTTTCTTTCTTTCTTTCTTT
>NW_012112808.1:3751147-3779631 GCF_000951035.1 Colobus angolensis palliatus | reverse complement strand
TTCTTTCTTTCTTTCTTTCTTTCTTTCTCTTTCTTTCTTTTCTTTCTTTCTTTTCTTTCTTTCTTTTTCTTTGTTTTTTTTTGAGATGGAGTCTTGGTCTGTCGCCCAGGCTGGAGTGAAGTGGCCTGATCTCGGCTCATTGCAACCTCTGCCTCCTGGGTTCAAGCGATTCTCCTGCCTCACCTTCCCAAGGAGCTGGGACTACAGGCATGTACCACCACCCTCGGCTAACTTTTTGCATTTTTAGTAGAGACTGGGTTCCACCGTGTTAGCCAGGATGGTCTCTATCTCCTGACCTCGTGATCCACACCACTTGGCCTCCCAAAGTGCTGGGATTACAGATGTGAGCCACTGCACCTGGCCACTTCATTTCTTAAATAATTTCCAAATATGAAATGCTGGTAAATGTTGAATCTCATATAGCTATATTTTAAATTATTTAAACGGTGTAGCGTTGGCCACAAATGATATAAAACCTGAATTACTAATTAAAATAAGTCATCTTTCATGATTTACATAAAATACAGCTCATTGTAATATTGTCAGAACAGAGTAGCAAATGGAAAGATAATTTTTTTGGTTATTCAAATACTAAATTTTCAGTACACAAGCATGTAGTAAGCAAGTGGAAGAGGAAATGTATTTATCCCTTGGATATCTATTGATACATTGTTATTTGAAATGCTAATACACACCCATGTGTGCACACAAATTGCTCTTTTAGACAACTATTTTTCAAACTTCTTTTGCCAGTAACAATAGTGAAGGTGAACAGTAGAGAGAATGGCAGCAGCACATTTTGAGGATGGACCTAGAAGCCAGTTGCCAGGAAGCCTATTGCAGGCTCTGCTAGTACTAGGTATGTATACCACTTGGCTGTGGGCCAAACTATTGCACCTCTCAAAGCCTCTGTCTTTCTATCTGTAAAAAGAGACTGTTGGATTAGATACCTCAGAGCCAAAAGTCTATAATTTCAAAGAGTTATGAAAACATATGCTGTAATGTAGGAAGCATCATCAATAATTTGAGAAATGCTAAGCACCACAATACTATTTAATGACATATTGTGGCCAACAGGCATACTTATTTTTGTGTAACCTCCCCCAAATGGTCTCATATTTATCAGTTTTGTGTACTTGAAAAGGTAATAACAGACACAAACAGATTGACAATATAAGATATAAAAATCATCAACACCTGGAGCTTCTTTTCATTTATTTACTTTTGTATCTGTAACAATGACATCAGGTGTTTGGTTCTGCTCAGATGTGCCACAGACCCTTATAGTCTCTTTGAAGATGTTGTCCTGCACAACAAGACTAGAATATTCCCATATCATGGCTTCATACTAGAAATCAAGAGATCTTGGGTGATTTAAAAAAAAAAAAAAATGAAACCACCTGAGGCATGATTGAGATACTCCCATTTAGATGTACTTCTAAAAGGAGAACTTTGGATTCATAGAGCATCAGCCCAAGGAAAACCTACCACTGGGGGTACAGTGCAAGCCAGAAGCAGCCCTAGGAGAGTCCCCCAAACCTTTGAAAACTCTTTGGACTACTGGAGAAAGATTTAATTTTTCTGTTGATTTCTCTTCAATTGTGTGGGGTGTGTAACCTGGAGAGAAATAGGGTATATATCACTGAAAATCACAATTTAAAATACAACCTTGTTAAAAATCAGGTTGGGCTTTGACATTTTTGCTGCATTCATTGCAAACATTTTAAATGCAGTAATGATACGTTAATTGGGTAGGAACAATTCTCTACTGTCATATAGTACTGTTGTATTAGTTTGTTTTCATATTGCTGATAAAGACACACCTGAGACTGGGCAATTTACAAAAGAAAGAGGTTTATTGGACCTACAGTTCCACATGGCTAGGGAGGCTTCACAATCATGGCAGAAAGCAAGGAGCAGCAAGTCAGGTCTTACATGGATGGTGACAGGCAAAAAAAGAGAGTTTGTGCAGGAAAACCCCCCCTCACAGTAACCATCAGATCTTGTGAGATGTATTCATTATCACTAGAACAGTATGGAGAAACTGCCCCCATGATTCAATTATCTCCCACTTGGTCCTTCCCATGACATGTGGAAATTATGGGAGTATAATTCAAGATGAGATTTGGGTGGGAACACAGAGCCAAACCATATCAACTGTCAACTCTTTCAATGGATTATTCCTAAAGACCCTGCCTTGTCTGTTCCCTCCATTCCAGCCTGTAGGCAGACTTTCTGAAATACCGTTACCACTTTACAGATTTCTGCACAATTTTGAACTCAGCATTGATCAAGTCTTTTTTTTCCTCTGGACAATTCGTATTTTCCAAGATCTCACCTCATTTTCCTTTAGTATTTACATATACTCTCACATTTGCTGTAACTAAAAATTCAGGTACTTGGGAAATTTTAGTTTTTCGGTATAGACCCACTTCTAAATCACTGCGATTCAGTTGGTCCTACTTCCAATTCCTACAGCTTTTGCCAACTTGTATCTTTTCCTTAAATAACCTATCTCTGTTTTTCCTTCAGTTGAAAATTCTCAGCTGACTTTTATTATTTAAGCATCTTAAATTAATATAGTGAAGAGAATTCATACGGCTTCAAGTGTTTATTATCGTCAAAGCATTGAATCTACAGTGCTTTGGGATGTATTTCTTTTGTAATTTCATCAAAAAGTCATCAAATTTATTCAGACCAATCAACTCTTCATAAACAAAAGCTACTTCTTGCTTCCTTATTTTCCAGGACAGTGAATATTTGCTTCTTTTGCTAATTCAAGTTCTATTATTTTGATAGGATTTGAAGTAGCTAAACAATGAGGACCAAGGGCCCTTTTAATCTTCTTTTGAAAATTAGGAACACGTTGCTGTTCACTATCTTTAGACTCCTTTTCAGGTCTACAGGACTACAGAATAATGTTTGCTCACTTGGAAAATTAATTAGTTATTCAGGGTTTATTGGAACATTGCTTATTGTCTGTAGAAAGTGATTACCTATTCATGAATTCTCTACCTTGTGTTATTTCTCTTTCCTTTTTCATGGTTTTTAAAAAACATAGTAAATCGTTCTCAATTTACTTTTTAAATAATTATAGAAATTATCTTCAACAAGGAGGGTTTTTTTTGTATTTCTCTACTTATAACTCAGAAATAATTCAAACAGAACAAAGTATATGGCTTGTTAGCAAACATAAACAGGAATTCTAAAAGATAAAAATTTTATATGTAAAATAAAATTTAACACATTCAAAAGTATACACTAATTTTGTAAGGTAAACTCTGCCCATTATAATGAAACATAAGATTCTAGGAAAGTCCTTACTTTGATCTGAATGCTTTGGATAATTATACACTATTTAGTATCAGTTTGAATGACCTACCTCGAGTAGATAAATTGATGTATAGTGTTACTTAATATGCTGGAGGAAGGGTTATAAATTTATGGCTGTGCTCTCAGACATTTTCCACTCTTCTGAAAATATTCTATCCTTTCAGAGATGTTTTGACAAAACATGGTATTGTCTATTTTTAGGGAATTTCACTATACAATATCTAGTTTATTGTCTTATGATACTGGAGTGAACTAAAAAGTACATCCTTACAAACAGATATTTCTAGAATTCGTCACTCAATCCTAGTTTGTAGATTTCTCTCTTAAAATCCTATAATCCAGATATTATAATTAATATAGGACCTAGTTAGATGGTTTTGAATTTCTAATAACACATTCACTATGCACTAATTTCTTTTTAATTTTTCAAAACAGCTTTGTTAAGGTATAATTAACATATATTAAACTGAAGTTTGACTAGTTTTGCAATTTGACTAGTTTTGATATATGTATGCACCTGTGAAATAATCCCTGCAATCAAGATAATGAATATATCCATCTTCTCCAAAAGATTTCTCATGCCACTTTCCTATGCCTCCCTCCCACACTTCTCCCATCCCTTCACACCACCCATCCTCAGTCCGCCACTGCTCTGCTTTATACCACCATGGATGAGGTTGCATATTTCTTGAATGTTATATAAAGGGAATAACATAATGTGTACTTGTTTTTTGTCTAGATTCTGTCACTCAGCACAGTTGTTTTGAAATTTATCCATGTTGTAAAGTGTAACAGTGTTTTATTCCTTTTTATTGTTAGTTAGTATTCATTACATGACTGATAGCACTAACTGTTTGTCCACTAACCTGTTGATGGACATAAAACAGACACATAGACCAATGGAACAGAATACAGAACCTAGAAATAAATTCAGGCATTTACAGCCAAATCATTTTTGATAAACGTGCCAAGAACACACGTTGGGGAAAAGATAGTTTCTTTAATAAATGATACTGGTAAAACTGGATATCTGCATGCAGAAGAATGAAACTAGTCTCCAATCTGTCAGCATCTAAAAAAAAAAGTATTAAAGACGTAAATGTAAGACCTGAAACTATGAAACTACTAGAAGAAAATATGAGTGGAATGCATCTTAAAATTGAGCTAGACAAGAATGTTTTGAATAAAAACTCAAAAGCACAGGCAACAAAAGCAAAAACAGACAAAAGAAATTACGTTGAACTAAAAAGCTTCTGCACAACAAAAAAAGCAGTAAGTAGAGTGAAGAAACAACCTACAGAATGGGAGCAAATATTTTCAAACTATGTGTCTGACAAAGGGTTAATATTCTGAATATATAAGGAACTCAACTCAGTAGCAAAAAATCAAATAAACTAACTTAAAAATGGACAAAAGGACTGAACACGAATTTTTCAAAAGAAGACATACACATGGCCAACAGATGTATGAAAAAATGCTCAACATCACTAACATCACAGAAATGCAAATTAAAACCATGATAAAATATCACCTTATCCCAGTTAGAATGGTAAATATCAAAAAGACAAAAAACAATTGCTGGTAAGGATGTAGAGAAACGAGTGCTCATATACATTGTTGGTAAGAACGTAAATTAGCACAATTATTATGGAAAACAGTATGGACGTTCCCCAAAATATTAAAAATAGAACGTCCCTATGATCCAGCAGTCCAATTACTGGGTATATATATTCAAAGAAAATGAAATCAGTATGTTGAAGAGACGTCTGAACATCCATGTTTATTGCAATGCTATTCGTTGTACATTAGTTTATGCCAGAAGTTACATATTAGTGACACCCAGTTCACCGATACGTTTTATATGAAATGTGGTGTCAAAAAAATAGTCACAATCCTTTAAAAATTTATTATTTCCCATAAAAATTCAGAGATGTGACTTCTTTTGGAATAACCAAAGATTTGGCAACCTGGTCACAATTAGCTAGAGTTGGTAGTTGTTGTTCTCCCCACCCCATGTAACAGGACCTGATGTGCTCAGTTCACAAGAATCCTCATCCCGCCTCCTGACTCACGTGTTTTACTTTTCTCACCCTAAAGTCATCTGAGTTTATGACTTCTAGTTTAAACAATCTACAGTGTCTTCGTTCATTTTGCTATAGAGACTTTTCGTCACCCTAAAGTCATCTGAGTTTGTGACTTCTGGTTTAAACAATCTACAGGGTCTCATTTCATTTTGCTATACAGATTTTTTTCAATTATTGTTTGTATTTTATTTTAACTTTTATTTCAGGTTCAGGGGTACATGTGAAAGTTTGTTGTATAGGTAAACTAGTGTCATGGGGGTTTGCTGTACAGAATACTTCATCACCAAGGTATTAAAACTAGTACCCAATAGTTATTTTTTCTTCTAAAAATAATGTATTTAATAGAACACATTCAAAAAGATGAAAATAGAAGTATATTCTCTAAATATTAGCATAGATGTAAAAAAATGAACTCAGACTTTCAGAATACAGACTTTCAAGGAAATGGAAGCAGTCTTGGCCAAAGCTACTTTTTGCCTACTTCTGAGGACAAGGAATAGACAAATTGTCATTACCTCCCTTCTCAGATAGTGAAAACCTTTGCAAAAGTCCAATTATCATTAATTTTTATGTTCTGTATTTTGCTATAAGCTAGTCCTTAGAGGAACCAGCATTATCAATGCAAGAGATGTTAAAGTAGAGTAGTAATTTATCTATAAATGCCCAAGAGAGGTTAGAGTGGCATTATGGGAAGATCATGAGGCTGGAAACAAAGATTCTTCTGTTTGACATCAGCTCTATGTCATTTTAGTCAAGTGACCTGAGGGAAGTCATTTTATCCTCTTGGTCTCAACGTAAATTGGGATGGGAATTATTTGCTTAGACTGTGTCTGAGATCAAATTAAGGGCTGACATTCAATGACAATAGTTTAGATCAGGGACCCACTTCTCTTGTGCATCTCCCATCTCTTAAGGAATACTGGCTGCGTGGGCTATACAACAGCACATGAAGCATGGAAGTGCATTTATACAAAGTATAGCAGTCAAATAGTGCCCCTGCAGTGCTGTGGAAAAAATCATCCCAACTGTAATAGCTTACAACAAGTATTTTATTCTTACATTGTAGTTTTCTGTGGTTTGGTTGGTCTAGAATGGGATTGACTGAGTAGTTTTACTTCATGCTACAGGTTGGTTCAGCTGCTTTCCAGGCTGTGTTTGGTTTTTGTCTGTTCCACATGTATTTTTTTTCTGTAGCTCAGGTTGAAGTGGTAACAGCTACCTACCCAAGATGTGCTCTTCTTATGGCTTAATATTGGAGCTTAAAATCCAAGCCAAGCTGCGCAAAAACACTTAATAAGGCTTTTATTGCATCATGTTCACTAATGTATTGGCCAAAGCAAATCATATGGCCAAGCATAGCACTGTTTATAGGGAGGGTGAAGGAAGAGAATATTTACTGAGCAGTAATCTAAACTACATACTAAGCAAGATCCAGCATCTACAGACATTTTTTATTAAAAAGTGTATTTTCACAAGTTAGTGTAATTTAAATAATTGGCTCAGGAACCATTTGAAAGGGTTGAGTTTTAAGATTAATATCTATAATAAATGGGGGGAGTGTTGTTCCAAAATGTTGAGAAAAAAACCTAATAATCTCATTTGTGCATGGAAAAATGAACCATTCTCCACCTAGAGTACTGGAGAATTAGAGTGGGTGTGCTTTTGGATATTTTCTTAAGAATGGCTAGGTAAGCATTGCTGGAGGCTGAATCTGACACAAATGGCAATGTTCAGTGTGATGAAAACAGAAGTAAGACTTATCTTTTTCAAAATTGGATCAGCTCAGACTCAACCATAATACAAATGTATGAAGCCCAGAGCTGAGTATAGGTAACAGAATTTAGTTATGTTATCCTTAGATTTTTGAACACATATTGTAGTTTCCTGCTTGCGTTAATCAGAATTCTTTCTTTTGGTTATAAGGGATACAACTCCAACTCCAACAGGCTTTAGCAATGAAGAAAATTTCTGGTTTCACAACCTTCAAGAGTCCAGAGGTGGCTACAGATTCAGGTATGGCTGGATGCAGAGCTTTCACCATCTTCACTTGTAGGGTCCATTACCATCTTTGATGGCTTAACCTCAAAGAAAACTTTCTTTTCCCCTGTAATGTTTTTAACATTTTGGAATAGCAGTTCATTAATTTGGCTTGTAGCATGTGACCAATTTTTCCCCAATTGGGTTCAAGTATTGAAATCAGCTACCTGGCCAGGCCTGTGTGTTGTGCCTTCTCCGGGAGCTGACATGGGATGTTAGACTAAGCTAAACCACGTGGACTAAGAAAGGAAAAATTTTTATTAGAGGAAAATATGGGAGCTATTTTCCAGAGAAAGGGGAGAGGATGTTGGACAGATAAAAACAACAGATGTCTATTCATCTGTTGAATATCTGCAATATCTGTTGATCAAAATGAACAATGCATTAGGGTGAGGGACAATTTATGAATCGGGAGTATATTGAAAGTTGTTAACTAAAAAGCTAAAATGTCATAAAAGGTATGGTGTTATACTAACGTATCTTCTAAATGCCAGGTGGAGAGAGTGACATTTGATGCACTGGTCATTTATTTGTAGATGTTAAGAAGGACCTTTCATCCATTTGGGCCCAACAGCAATGTTAACTATTAGCCAACAGCATAAATATGTCACTAATTTGTATCTGGTGACTTGTTGATAATGGGTTGACCCAGCTTATCAGAGTATGGGGGTGACATACCGAATCATGGGTTTAGCCTTCATGAGGGAAGTCAGTTAGTCATTTTACCATTTAGCTGTATATAAATGCCAGGATTAAAATAGTGATTAAAAGTAAATGTTTAAAAAGATATGTATCTATGCCAGAATGTGTCTTCATATCTTTTTTCTACTGGCAGGGAAAGGAGGGCTCTTGTTGTTAGTTCCACATGAGATGGCAAAATCATCTAAACTTTCATCATTGCCTACAGTACTTTATGTATAATTACATTGTTTCTTCAAGGTGCCCTTATTATTTCTCCTCTCATTTTTCCCAGGAGACATGCACCAGGAGGAGCTGGCAAGTTTCCTTGGCAAGAACAGATGAATAAATAAGAAGCATGAGCTTGCGACTTTTAGTTGAGGTGATTCGTCAAAAACCACAGCACTGTGGCTGTTTTCAGATTTTAAGGGTTATGTTCAACCTCAATCAAGGGGAGTTTTGAAAGCTATTATAAATCATCGAATAAATTGAGGAAAAAGTTTGGTAGAACATGATGTTACTTGTTCACGTATGGCTGAATATATTCACTTGAAGGTTTTTCCAAGCTATGCTAGTGTTAGACAATGATGATTACCTACTCATGTTTGTCTAATGTTTTGAGTAGTGAGTGGCATTGAGTGAGGAATCTCATGATGAATCATTGGCTTTAATCCTCAATAGAGGACAAAGTATCTGAGCAAGAGACCCCTGAAGATCAGTCACTTGTTAGAAGTACCAAGTGGTCAATATGGACGAATTAGGTTCTACAATATGATCTGGGTTTATAATGCCTCCTCAATTTTTCAACATTATTTTGTAGATCCAACAATGCATACTATATGTGTCTGGTTATTTCTGTTTTCCCTTCAGATCTCCTCTTCTTGGTTCTCCACTGTGTGCTGTGCCTGGAGATTGACTTTTGTGGACCACATCAGTGAGATTCATTGCTTTACGGTCTCCCACTGGATTCAGCCAACAAGAAGTGCTGTTTAAAAACTTGGAGAGTGGGGTGGGAGAGTCATCTCGTGGTTTTCATTTTCCAGGCTCCCTTTCTGCTGGCTCATTACATATTAACTTCATTCCTGTCCCAAATGCTGTAGCTCCCATCAGGAAGCCCTCTCCAGATTCCACTAACCTCACCATTCCCTTGTCTCTTTAGGTCTAACAGGATAATGACTCCAGTCTGTTGCTAGTCCCGTGGGCTTCACTATACTTCATTCGTTTTATTCTTCCATACATTTGTAAGTAGTCCCTCAATAAACTCTCCTCAATTACTCCATCTGTGTAAACCAGCTCTTTCATGCTGACATCCTGACCGACATATCACCTACGTAAAATATGACACGTGCTACACATGGGATACATTTACATTCAAATTATGACATATTTAAGTATAGCATTTGTGAGGAATATAATGAAAACAGCCTTCTGAGAGGCTGGCTGGGTGAACACAGTAGCCAACATTAGCACAACAAAAGAATACAACTTAGGGGAACAAAAATGTGACATACATTGGGGCAAAAGAAATAATACAAAGGAAAATCATATTAAAAGGCAAGGAAAAAATTGCAAAATCAATGAGCAATTTTGGGAAAAGTCCTCAGGGCCAAACAACTAGAATTCAAATTGTGAACAACCAGGAAATCCTAACATCTAAAGGCTAGGAAATTACAAAAAAGGAAAAGGTGGAAGAGGAGGAGGAGAAGAAGGAGAAGGAGGAAGAGGAGAAGGACTTACTGAAGGAAAAAAATATAAAGGCTTAGGAAGGCAGGATAAAGGTTACAGGATCCTCATCCATGACAGAACTCAGAACCATCATCTGGTACAGTAGTATGGTGGATCTGTCCATGGTTCTGGCCAATTCACAGAGATGAACGTTACTGCCTCTGCAGATCAGGTGGGCTGAAAGAATTCTTAGTGCCTAACTGATGTGTTTTCAGACTTCCCAGGAAATTACTTTGTAGTAAAGACATCTTTCAGAAGAGCAAATTGTACCTAGCTAAAAGAAGAAGGGGAGGTGAATCTCATTTGTCTCTCAGCTGTTACACATTTGTACATGATTGATACTAACATTACTACCACCAGCAATTGATCTGAGAATATTGCTATGCGAAAAACAATTTACCATGAAGACAGGCACAAATGTGATGACTCTGAGAAGCAATTTCAAAATAAGAGGCCAGGGTGAAAATAAATCTGAAGTTCACAAGATGGAAATACTACAAATGTCTGTGTGTAAAGACATTTGTAGAGAGTGTAAAGAAACTTAGTCTGTGGGCTAAGTTTCTTCTAATTCTTTTGTTACTTTATCCTGGGCAAAAAGATGATTATTTTATGTAATGACTTGTTCCAAGTATGAGAAAAAATTATTAAAATGAATAGGATGGGAATAAATTAGCTTATACATCAAAGAATATTGTTTTTTTGCATGTGGAAGAAACCACAACTTAAAAATAAGGTTTTACTTTGTTGTTATAACAACACTACCAAATAAATAGGCCTTTAAAAATGTCTTTTTTTTATTTTCATGGATTCAGGGGGTACATGTGCAAGTTTGTTACTTGAATGAATGTGTTGAAGAGTGGTGGAATTTGGGCTGTTTTTTTTCTTTAAGCTATCTTCAATGAAATCATTTTTAACAGAAATAAACATGTAGTTTCTCATAAAATTATTAAATATATAATCAATAAGAAAAATCTATCCATCTGGCAGCTTTGCAGCTTTGATATTAAATATCTTAAATTTAAAGTGTAATATTTAATACTAATGGGAACATTGCAGTGGTTTTTGAAATCCTTTCCCTGCATTGGAATGAATGGTATAAAGATAGGAAAGGGACACTGGAATAAATTGCCGACATTGAGGAGAATGGTAATCTAATGAGACCACCAAGCAGAGGCAGGAATGGTCTTTCCAGCTTCACAATCAAGTTATTAAAAAGCACAGTACAGACTTACAATCACATTTCCAACCATCATCACTTGGAAATGCAAGCACTTGAAAGTCACCTTGTGTTCTACCTCTTGTCTTTATATTCTGAGTTTGGAAAAGTCCCTGAGTTTGGTGACAAGAATATTAAAGGATCTTGGGACACATTGTTGGCCTTATCAAAATGGTGATAGATGAACTGTATAACCTTTTGGTACTCAGGTTTTTCTCAAAAATAATACATGAGCTATCTGGTCCACAGGGTTATTTTGGGTTTTAAATATGCATGCATGAATATATATATATAAAATAAATATATCATATACATACATATATGTGTGTGTGTGTATATATATATATAAATAAAGAACCTAGAGATCAGAAGATTTTATTAATGTCCTTGGGACCTGAATTGAGTTGTCCCAAACCCTAATTAGGTTTGGCCTGGAGGAACCTTAATCCTCCCCAAGGCATCTGAAAGTTTCTGGAGATTACTCATTTTTACTTGCCTTTATTGCTGAGGTTTCTGTGTACTAATTGGCTAGTCTGGAAAGAATTGCATTAACTGAGACGTGGAACTCAAGACCCCCTCAAATTTCCAGTCCCAAAACTACATATCAAACCCATAAAGATACTCAGGAGTACTTTTGCTCTGGAGTTAGTAGGAGGCACTCTTTAGGGAAAGCAGGTGAGTTAGTTATAAAAAATAAAAAAGACTTTTCTAGTTACATTGGTTTTAATGATCTTCAATAAATTGACCACACAACAGTGGAACTATGGAAATTTCCTTAAAGTGGTCCCAAAATAAATACTTATAATACACAGACCACACCCAAATAATGCGGTATAAATATTAAATGGCATAGTTTAGTGAAATTCTGGAGGGAAAAACATGGAAGACTAGAGATAGAATTATTCCATCTCTGTGATGGTTTGTTCATATAGCAGAGGTGAACTAGAACAAACCTGTGATGTAGCCATCCTTAAATATTCACCAGATGTTTTAAAGCAAAGGTAGGTTCAGAGCACCTGGCACAGGCTATGGACTTAACATATATGTTGCTTTTAGCCAACAGATGTCCCTCCCCCACCAGTAGTTTGACTTATTAGATGCTTCTTTACTCATAAACAAAATAAAGCAAAATGCATCTGATAGATTTTATTTTGAAAATTGATCTGTCTTTAAGAGTTCTTGGAATCTTTGCTAAGGGTGTATTTTGATGATTTTGGTCACAATTTTTGGATAGTGGCGCTATGGAGGATGCAAAACAAAAACTGTGACTGTCTTTTAACCTGCTTCAGACCAGATCATTAGTAGATTGAACCCATTAGTAGAAAAAGAGACTATACTTTCACAACCAGGAAAAAATTCTAGGCTGAGTGTGGTGGCTCATGGCTGTAATCCCAGTACTTTGGAAGGCCAAGGAGGGTGGATCACTAGGTCAGGAGTTCAAGACCAGCCTGACCAACATGGTGAAACCCCATCTCTACTAAAAACACAAAAATTAGCCAGGCATGGCGGTGCGTGCCTATAATCCCAGCTACTCAGGAGGCTGAGGAAGGAGAATCACTTGAACCCGGGAGGTGGAGGTTGCAGTGAGCCAGGATTGTGCCATTGCACTCCTGCCTGGGGGACAGAGCGCGACTCCATCTAAAAAAAAAAAAAAAAAAAAAAAATTCTACCCATTCACCAGAGCCTAATACATGAACAATAAAACACAGACCTTAAGGTGCAAAATTTTAGTTAGATAGGAGGAATAAGTTCAGGAAACCTATTGTACAATATGGTAACTATAATTAATCGTGTTGTATCCTTTTTTTAATTTTTATTTTAAGTTCAAGGGTACATGTGCAGGTTTGTTATATAGGCAAACTCATGTCATGGGGGTTCATTGTACAGATTATTTTATCACATAGGTATAAAGCCTGCTACCTGTTAGTTATGTTTCCTGATCCTCTCCCTCCTCTCACCCTCCACCCTCCAACAGGTCCCAGTGTGTGTTGTTCCCCTCTGTGTGTCATGTGTTCTCTTTAGCTCCCACTTGTAAGTGAGAACATGTGACATTTGGATTTCTGTTCCTGCATCAGTTTGCTAAGGATAATGGCCTCCAGCTCCCTCCAGCAGCTCTATCCATGTTCCTGCAAAGAACATAATCTTGTTTTGTTTGTTTGTTTGTTTTTGGCTGCATGTATTCCTTGGTGTATATATACCACATTGTCTTTGTCCTGTCTATCATTAATGGGCATTTAGGTTGATTTCATGTTTTTGCTACTGTGAATAGTGCTACAATTAACATGCGCATGCATGTGTCTTTATGATAGAATGATTTATATTCCTTTGGGTATATACCCAGTAATGAGATTACTGGGTCCAGTGGTAGTTCTGTTTTTAGGTCTTTGAGGAATTGCCACACTGTCTTCCATGATGGTTCAACTGATTCACACTCCCACCAACGTTGTGTAAGTGTCCCTTTTTCTCCACAACCTCACCAGCATCTGTTATTTAAAAACTTTGTAAACATAACCATTCTGACTGGTGTGACATAATATCTCTTTGTGGTTTTGTCTTGCATTTATCTAACAATCAATGATATTGAGCTTTTTTATATGCTCGTTGGCTGTATGTATGTTTTCTTTTGAAAAGTATCTATTCATGTCCTTTGTGAAAATTGCTAAATGAGTAAATTGTAAGCACTCTCGACCCATGGAAAAATGGTAATTATGTGAGGTAATGCATCTGTTAAGTAGCTAGATTTAGTTATTCCACAATACACACATATTTCAAAAATGATTTAAAATATATACAATTTTGTCAATTAAAATTTCAATTTATCAATTAAAATAATAAATAAGTAAACAATTGAAAAACAAAGACCTCAATTACCCAATAGCGTTAGGAACAATGTATTAACAAAGATGACTTTAAGTGGCTAGATCAATAGGTATATAAGGTCCTGACCGAAAGACCGACTCATGGACTAGGTTTATGGTTTATGTGACTTTGAAGGAGGAACACTCTTCAAGTGTTTAGCCTCACAGGCAAACTGACATGAATTCTGACACTCATGATGTTATTAGCAAAGTGTGTAGCAGCTCCAAGCAAATTACTCATCTTACTATTATGCAACCCTGGAAGGGTGAGGAAGTGGGGATGGTGATGGCACCTGCATTAGCTGAGAGCTATTGCTGATGGCTGGAGCCAGAGCAGCAATCTCGGACTCTAAGATAATCTCCGGAATGGAGTTAATACACAGCTTGCACATTACAGCTACACACCAGGTAAAAGCTAGTATTGATGATATAGTTGGGCAAATTGTGAATACCTTTAAGAGTTAAAATTTGCATAATGCCTCTCTTTCATGCTAAGCACTTTGCTCTGTTGGATGCTTTTCTAAACAGTGTGGGAGGAGACAAGGAAAATGAGGGTGGGTGTGATAGAGTCAGACAAGTTAGAGTTTAAGACCTAAATTGGTCCTTGTTAACAATCTAGGTGTGACTTAGAGCAAGATTTTAAACTTAAAGTTTTAACTTTAAGTCTTTTGTGAACCCTTTTAGTATTGTGAGAATTAAATAGGATAAAACATACACAGTGCCTTGTATAGAGTAAATCCTCAGTAAAATTATCATATTATTATAAGCATAGTCATATTACTGACTAGAAGACCAAGTATTTCAGCCCCACTTAGCATTATCACCCTCTCATTAGAAGCCTCATTTTGGACTGGGTTGCCATTGTGTTAGTCACTTTTATTTAAGTATATTTTTTGGATTGGCTAGATCCAGACAGGCCATGGAAAGTGAATCAGTTTCAATGCAGTCCAGAGGTTTTGGTTAGGTCAAGCATTAAAGCACCCAGTTATTTGGGGCTTCTTTGCCACGTCCTGGAATTTTACCTGAAAACCAGGATGATATATGGCCACAGAATGATCTAACTGCTGATCATTGAAACGAGCAAAGAAACGCCATGAGCACCTTCCAAAACTCATCCTATGAGAAAGGAGGAAGGCACCCTTAGTTTATTTCTCCATTTTTTTCTCTTTCTTCCTTTTCGCTGGCTGGAATGCAGTTCTGTATGGTTTTTGTTCAGGAAACACTTGCCTCGCCTGTTACTAAAGTTTGCCAGAATCCTTTTCTTTGTGTGTTTCTAGACAGCAGTTGGCCAAAGAGAACTTTGTGGTGGTTTGGAGAAGCAATGTGAGGACACAGCTTCAATGCCTGAAGGTCATGGTTGTCATTTGCAGAGAGAGACAGGTGCAGAGGTAGGTTCTGGTTTACCACTGCCTCTCCCCACCTCATGTCCAGCTCTCCCTATTAACTCCTAGCCCTGTTGACCAAGAGCAACCCCAGGCTGACCACTGGATTCTTGGCTGCAAACTCACAGAGGCACTATCTGTGAAGAGGCAAGAGCTTCCATAAACTTCTCCACCAGCCCTGCTAGGGGCCCACTCTGGTTGTTAGGCGTGCTTGGCTTCTAATTTCTCCTGGAACCTCTGACGTGTCCATTGGTGTCAGTGCTCCAGGAGGTTTGGCTGATGACTTTTCCCTGATTCTCCAACTCCCGTTTTTGGACCCTTACTCTCTAGCACCTTCCACAATTGTGTAAAGTTGAATTCCTATAATAAATTTCTTATTCCACAGCACTCAGAGTGGTTATGCTTTCCTGATTCTGCACTTGTATTATGTTTGATTACTGTCAGACATCATTCTGAGACTATATCAGCCTAATCTCCTCCAGAATCACTTGAACTGAAATGGATTTTGATGTTAACCTCTTAGTTGTTATCCGAGTTCCTTATTAAGGCATCCAAGGAAAAATGTGGCCTGCATTTTTTTTTTTTTTTTTTGAGACGGAGTCTCGCTCTGTCACCCAGGCTGGAGTACAGTGGCCGGATCTCAGCTCACTGCAAGCTCCGCCTCCCGAGTTCATGCCATTCTCCTGCCTCAGCCTCCCGAGTAGCTGGGACTACAGGCGCCTGCCACCTCGCCTGGCTAGTGTTTTGTATTTTTTAGTAGAGACGGGGTTTCACCGTGTTAGCCAGGATGATCTCGATCTCCTGACCTCGTGAGCCGCCCGTCTCGGCCTCCCAAAGTGCTGGGATTACAGGCTTGAGCCACCGCGCCCGGCCGGCCTGCATTTTTTAAATGAAATTGATGTCAGAAGACCTATCTATCATGGCACTCAATGTTACTGTTAGAAGGTTTACATGAGAAATGCCTTGTTATTTGTTGTCAGTTTAGACTTTATTTCTTTTGAAGCATTGGTGTGCTTCTTCCTTTTTGGGAAACCCTTTTATTTCCATTTTTGCCCTCACTTCCAGGAGGCTCAGAGTCATAAGTATCGCCTAATTATAGGAACTAGCTTACCTCTCAAAGTATTTGGTTATTCCTCTCTTTCGTGCATTTAATTAATTCTATTTTACTTATCTGAATTGCGCTTGTCTTCTTTTTTTAAAATTGGGGAAAAGTGCAAATGCAGTCTCCCGTGACAACAAATGATGCAGTCGAGTTTCCCATATTTGGGGAAATTGTGGAAGTTTGTACACCCAGAGTGCAATGGATAAGACTCACCCTGGGAAAACTGCCTTTGTGATGATGGTATTTGCCCTGACAGGTAAGTATCATGCTTGTCTTTTATTGCAATTTGTGCCAAATTAGAAACGGTTGGGTCACAATAAGGGACTAGAGCCATTTGTGCTAGACACGCTACCTACATTTTCTATTTCTTTTAAATTTTATTTTACATATGAGCAAACTGAGGTTCAGTTATATTATGGGATGCTAAGTGGTCAGTGACATGACCTGCAGGTGGATGCATTTGACCTTTGACTCGTGCAGACTGTCTCCCTGATTGAAAGAGTCAGGTATAAACACATAGACAATGAAATAAGCATCTCTGTCCCTCTTAACCTGATTTGAGAATGTAGACCTCAACATGGGTCCCTTTCTTGTCTATCAAAGAAGTTTGTGACTGTAAGTGAGACATGAAGCAAATGTGTTATGAAATGGAAGTTGGTGGTGAAGATAATGAAAATGAGGTGGTGATGGAGATGATGGTAATGCATCATTCTTGTGCAAAGGAAGATTGTGATGATTTTCAGTCACTGTCCTTTATGCTCTCATTGTGCATTATATTTTCAAGAGATCCAGCACATAAGAACTTATAATGTAAGTTGAAGATTTTATTACTGCATGAAATATATTCCCTAACTCCAATAATCATGTAAAATAGCTAAAATGATCCACTGAGTACTCACTATATATCAGGCACTGCTTTAGTTCCTTACACATGTTAACTCCTTTAATACTCTAGGCCAGGAGTGGTGGCTCACACCTGTAATCCCAGAACTTTGGGAGGCCGAGGCCAGCGGATCACAAGGTCAGGAGATCAAGACTATCCTGGCTAACACAGTGAAACCCCATCTCTGCTAAAAATACAAAAAATTAGCCAGACGTGGTGGTGGGCACCTGTAGTCCCAGCTACTCAGGAGGCTGAGGCAGGAGAATGGCTTGAACCCAGGAGGCGGAGCTTGCAGTGAGCCGAGATTGGGCCACTACACTCTGGCCTGGGCGACAGAGTGAGACTCCGTCTCAAAAACAAAAACAAAACAAAACAAAACAAAACAAACAAACAAATTATTTGAAATGAGGCTTTGAAATAGATACTTTTCTTATCCCCATTTTATATATGCTAAAACTAAGGCACAAAGAGATTAGGTTGTTTTCCTGACCAAGATCACTGAGCTACTAAGTTGTGAAGCCAGAATTCAAACCCATGGAGTCTACCATCCCCAACCCTCCCCTGAGCCCGTGCTGTTAACCATGATATTGTGCCCTTATTAGTCCTATCTACACAACCAGGAGAAAGAGCACGCACTTCTTAAACACATTTGGATTCAAATCAGAATTCCATAACTTCCCATCTATATGCCCTTGAGATGGTTACTTAACCTCTTTAAACATCAGTTTTTCTGAGAGTTCTTTTAAGTACAAGTGATACGATTCTTTTGAATCAACCACTTACTTATTTGTTGAGTGGCTATGAGCTTAGAGTTAAGCTAGGTGCTATTAATTAAAACACCTATGGGCAGAGAATTATACCACCATTCAAAGGTTTTGCTCGCAGATACAAGCATAAAGATGCTAAGAAAAGATTTGCTTAATTGAATAAATTTTCCTACAGCTGGCCCTCAAACATTCTAGCTTTCCTTGAGAAGATAAGAAAGGCTGTTATTGGAGAAACCCATCTTTTATGCTTTTAACATTCTCCCTGTGTCCCACTGTATCCTTCTTTAAATGGAATTTTCTTCATTGTATTTATTTGGTAAAGACAACTCCTTTGAAAATCTGCCATCTATAGTTACCTTTGCAAATCACGAATGTACCACAGGACCCTCCCTGAAACCTAGACACTGAATATTCAGTGGCCTAGTGGGTTACTAATGCATGACAGGGCAGGAAAGTTGCCTTTTCATATCACTACTTTGGTACCACTGCGAGAAGAGCATTCTGATGATACCGATGGACTGGAGGAGGTCCTCAAATGTCAGTGCGATCTCAACCTCAGCTGGTGTCCAGGTCCTTAGGTGAGAAGGAATTCAAGATTAGTCTGAAAATAATGAAAGTACTGAGATTTATAGCAAAGCAAAAAGTACACACTCAATAAAGGGGAACATGCACTTGAATATTAAGAGAGTGAGTCACGCTGCGGGATTTGGGGCTTGCATCTTTATGGCACTGGTAGGTGTGTGATTCACTACGTTCACGAGCATATAATGAGGTCCTATGTGAAACCTAGGTCAAATTCAGTGCCATATTGCGTCCAGTTGGTCTTAGCCAGCTTGGCCCACACCCTGGTTTTTTAGGGTCTTATCAGTCCCTAGCTTCTGCAGCTGTTTCAATAGTTTACTTCTGCTAGTCATGTGAAACTGCTTCCTGGAGTTTTCTATTCTCCTGCATCCACCCTGTATTATTCCTGTCTCGTTGGCTGTGAGTTGGTTGCTTATGTTAGCATGGAAGACTGATTCCTGGAAGACAGGAGAAGCTGTGCATTGGCTCTGGGCAAGGGGAAGGCAACAGTTCCAACAGACAGATTGTGACTGTTCTTTTTTCCGTCGTCCTTGAGTTTGATAGTAATAAAGCATATGACATGCATCACCCACTCGGATCACAGTCTCAGGTTGCTAAACAATCTTTGGGATTTATAAAGGCAACACACACATCCAATGAAGAGAAGCCACAGAACAAAGAACACGATTCTTTCTGGTGACAGAATTCTGTCTCAATATGTGTAATCACCAAAGCTTGTCAGAGCAAGGGAGGGAAAATGAAAAAGAAAGGCTTAAACAAATATGCAATCTGAGGCTTCTGGGTTCATGATCAGTGGGCACAAATTGAACAGTGGAAACTTTGCATTGAGGCAGAGCATCCTTCAGCATGGCTTAAATCAAGGCTGGTTGCTTTTCCTTTAAATAACGAATCATTTTTTCAATATTATGATTTCCATCCTTCTATTTTTCCAGTAGTGGAAACTCCTCTCCACTATGTAGGTGGAATCCTCATAATGGAATCTGAAAATCGAGGAAAGTCAACTTTAAGTCCCTTCTTCCCCTTAAAGCTTCTTCTCTCCCATCCACATCGCCCCTGCCTTTGCATGAGGTTTAGCATGGACCACGTGGTGGTCTGGGCTGGATTGACACTTCCATTGGACGCTGTAGGAGAAAAACAAGAGGACCTAGTAATGCCTTCAGAGGAGATCAAACCCAAAAGCTGGAGTTAATTGGCAGGCGGAAAAGCAAGTGCTTTAATCTAATGTGGGGTAGAATTTAAAGGGAGGCAGAGGAGAGAGTGTGGGTTGCCTGGCTTGGGGGATAGGCGAAAGCAAAACCAGTGATTTCTAAATTTTGTAATTGCTTGACAAATGATTGTAGAATTGGATTGAGATCCTAAACTTCACTTTTCTCATTAGAATACAAAAGCGACTAACTAGGGGGCATAAGGGACTTATGGTTTACTTTTCATAGTGACAGAGGGACCTTCTCTCTAGAACCATTTAGGTCTGCTGGACACCTTCCAATTAGAATTGCTCTCTAATCTACAGGAAACTGATAACATGCAAACCACTCTTATCTTGAGTTTTGGTTAAAGATTGATAACAGAAGCTGCTTTGGAGATGAACACAGACTAACAACAAAGACCTATTAAGGATCTTTGTTATATTATTTTTCTCATTTAATCCTTACAACTGTATGCATTGGTCATTATTATCTCATTTGTTGGTGAGAAAACAGGCTTGGTGAACTTTAACAGCAGCAGACTATAACTCGAAACAAGGTCTCCAGATCTCCAAACTCTTATATTATGTTTTGCCTTAAAGCCCCAATTTCAGTAAGGTGTAGTCAGCAATACACACATGGGAAAAGTGAAGGATGAGGCTCATTACATCCTCTGGATAAATAAACTGACCACAAGTCAGTTTTTCATTAACAAATATTTATTTACGGTTCTGCAATGTGTCCCTTTCCGCATGGGGGAAGCACTCAGAAAGACATCAGCCATGGTCTGTCCATAACCCTGGGAGCTCAATATTTAGTTGGGAGGATCAAGTTTGGATACATGATAAGGTAACCATTGGCTGACATTTGAAAGTGCTGTAGATTAAATCAGTGTAGAGAGGACATTGTTTTTGCGATCATGAATCATACCTTTGCAAATCACTAATGTACCACAAGACTCTCCCTGAAGCCTAGACACTGAATATTCAGTGGCCTAGTGAGTTACTAATGCATGGTAGGGCAGGGAGGGCTTCCTGAGGGAGGGAAACCTTGATATGAGCCAGGAAGGGAAGAAAGGCCCCAGATGTGAAAAGATTGATGCAGGGAATATCAATGCAGGGGTAATGATATGATGCCCAAGGAGATGTCTCAGTTAAAACTGAGGTGTCAGCGAATGAAAAAGAGGGTGATCAGGCTGGAAATGGATTTTTGACGAGAATATGAAGGGGCTCTAAATGCCAAGGAGAGAAAGTTGGCCTTTATCCTGTACACCACATTTTCTTGCTCACATATTTTATCAATAAAATACTTTGACTTGTGCCTACGGTGTATGCATATGATATATACGTAGTAATACATTATATATATTATGAAACATACCCCAAAATAATAGCTGAAAGTAACAAATTAAGATGAAATAGTTTTAAATGTCTTGAAAATCAAGGTGACCAGCACATACTTCAGCTAAGGCTCATTGTTACAAAATAAAGGATTTAAATCCATATATCAAATAGTCTTGTATTTGAACCTTTTTTCTTTTTTTAAAATAATTTTAATGCTATGCTATTGATTTGAAAGTGCAACACTGTTTTTATCCTTTAAGGGCTTACTCTTAACATATTAAGACCCACTAAACTGATTTGTCTCTGTCAGTGTCTGAAGTGTGTCAATAACTGTGTCATTGCTCTGGAGGAAAAAAGAAGAATCGTAATTTTTTGTTTTGTTCCTCACTTTACCTCCAGCTGCATTGGGATTATTTGGAATGTTGATAGAATATTCTTATACATATACTCATTTATTACCTTTTAGTTAGAAATAAACATTGTACACTCTCTCTTCCCATAGACCATTGCCTTCTGTTGGACTAATTTCTCTCTTCTGGAGAATGTCTCAGCAAAGTGCTTTTGTTGTGTGCTATTCTCCCTGAGACCTCATGTAACTGAGAATATTGTTATTTTGTTTTGCAATTAAATTTTCGTTTTTTTGGATATAAGCTTCTAGGTTTTAAGTTTCAAAATGATATTTCATCTTCTTACTAGATTTTTAGGCAAAATTTTTCTAGGATACAAAACTTGCGCTCATATTTACTAAATTACTTGTATTTTAAAAATGGCCTTAGAAAATCAGTTGTTTCTCGATAATTGAGGGAAGTTATCTACAATATGCCTTACCAAAGTCTTTCAGCATCCTAAGATACTCTTCAACAGTCTAAGACAATTTTCACTTTTCAATATTCTTCTTATTTCTATTCTCTTTGAATAAAAAAGACTTAAAATTATATTATCTATGAGAATACTGTTTTCAGTTCTGATATAACTACGACTGAGCAGATCACTAAAATAAAACAAATAGCCCACAGCGCTTAAGCACAAAGTAGAAACTCCTGAGATGTAATTTGCCTACTGGTTTTTGCAGTTATCACCAAATGCATCTGAAATATCACTGGATATAAAGAACTCAACTAAGTTATTTTTGAAAAAGGTGTTATGATTTTAGTACTGTTGCTGTTACAAGTAGCTTCACAAATATCTGTTAGCCCAGTTATGTGTCTGTGCATTTGTAAATTACAGTGGAATTTGTTAATTGATGTAGCTTGTGATGCTGAAGAAATTTTTTTTTTATTTTGGGATGTGGGAAAATAACACAATTGTAAATGTTACCCTATTTATCTCTTTGTTTGTAAGAAGTAACATATCAGATCCCCAAATCCAATAAATGATAGATCTTGATTTACATAGTAAGATCTCACTTATCATGTCTTAGTTAAAAAGGTTTTTGTTCTGTTTTGTTTCTTGGCCATTATATCCTGTCTAATGCCTGGATGTAGCTAATTGTACACTGAGATTTATACCACGCATTACTGTTTAGTTGGATATGTCATGAAGGATGCAACTATTTCTTATGTAACTTTTGAAGTGTAACTCTTCACACACACACACACACACACACACACACACCCCCCAAAATCTTCTCAGCTCTGAGACAAAAGTTTGTTTTATTTGTAAAAATGTCCTAAATTTTTGCAGGAAAAATGTAGCTTTTTCCTTTTTTTTTTTCTGCTTACAATAGACATGCTTTATTTTTTAATGGAAACATATAGCTCTTAATAAAGTAAGCCAGTTTCGATAAATGTGCAGATATTTTAGTACAGACTCTTAGAAACAGATCAAAAGAGAAGGATTCACATGTGATTTATGAATGAGTGCTCCCAGAAACTCGGATAAGGGAGCGGAGAAAGCAAGACAAGGAAAGGACAGAAGTAAAACAATTGTGTGATTTCAGGAAAAATCCTCACTTCAGCCTGGTCCTGCAGGAGTGTCAATTACATCCTAGAATTTGCCTCTTAGGGACCTATCATTGGTTAAGGACCAAATCACAGGAGTACAAACCCCCAGGTTCCCTGTATAAGCAAAGCAGCTCTAATACTCTTGAGGCAGTCACTGAAAGTGTCATCACTGCAGCTTTTAGAAGTAAAAGGACACAAAAGCTGGGAAGTGGCACACAGAAATGATTAAAATGGATTCCTGAGGGCTCTGGACAGAGAGCACCGACATTGTCCACTTCACCATTCCTCAGCATTCTTGTTTCCACCTTCTATACCTTTGCATTTCTTCTCAGAATGCACACTGAAGTTCTAATTCCTTCTGAATTTTGGACCTCAGTTCTGGATCAGGATGTGAATTCTCTTACGCACTTCTGTAATGAAACTTTTATTTTTATTTCCTGCCTACTGTCCATTATGATAAAGCTGTGGTTCAGGTAAATCAGGTATCTTTTTCATCTAAAATTCACAAATGAGAAAGACTCTCCACGAGACACTGAGCGATTCGCTTAGGTTTCTATAGCTTAACTAGTGGCAACTCCAGTCTGATTCCCTATCATTGTTCATCCCACTGACTGTAGCATTCTCTATATAACTTCATGAACCAAGCAAGCATTGGAGAAATCTTTGTTGTCAGTTCATGAAACTGTCCCGAATTCTCCATTATGCAAAGGTGGGCTCCTTGCCTGATGACTACCTTGTATAACTGAATGAGTTTTTTCCTACCACTCCTTTGGGCTACATATTTGTTAAGCATTTCATTGCAATTAGCATTCTCTGTGAGAAATGGAAGAGAACCACACAGCATAAAAATATTTTGTCTAGAAGTAAATCTGAAACTAACTGCAGACAGTCCCTGACATATGATGGTTGAATTTACAATTTTTTGACTTTACAATGGTGAGAAAGTGATATGCCTTCAGCAGAGATCATACTTCAAGTATTCATCCAACAATTCTGCTTTTACTTTCAGCACAGTGTTCAATAAACTACATGAGACATACGATACTTTATTATAAAATAGGCTTTGCATTCAATGATTTTGCTCAACTATAGGCTAATATAAGTGTTCTGAGCATTTTTAAGGCTAGTTAAGCTATGATGTTTGGTAGGTTAGGTGTATTAAATGCATTTTCGACTTGAGATGGATTTATCTGGCTATAACCCCATCGTAAGTCATGGAGCGTCTATAGTCAAATTAAGTCTTCACTTTGTAACATTTGTTTTTTCCTGCCACTTCTCTGTTTTATTAGCACATATTAAGAGTTTATTCTCTGAGTGTTAACTATTATTATGAAAACACACACATACGCACACACATCAGATTTTTCCATGTCCCATGCTCAATGTGGATGTAGTCCTTGTATTTTCTCTGTGATGAAACAAGAAGAAACCCTAATTAAATATCTAGAGATCTACTGCATTGCCTTTAAACCCGTAACCATGACCATCACTAAATTTCCCAAGGTTTTGGTTTCTTATTTGATAAAATAACTAGAGTAGGAAGTTGGGCAAGATTCTTAGTTAAGTTTTTCCTGGATTTAAAAACTATTGCCCAGTTCTTCCAGGATCACTTGAAAACTTAGCAAATTATCTATGCATTTTTTTCTATATCCTGTCATTAGGATGCTCAGATTCCAGGCAGCTAACTCCTCCTGAGGGCATCCTTTAGTGTAGCTTATGGTAGTTTTGGCAATAGTCTCAAGGAGGGGCTACAAAGGACTAGAAATTCTATTCCATGACTGTAGAATTACTAGGTAACTTCTTGTGGTGTAGCTTCTTCCACCAAGATTCCACGTTATCGTGGTGTTATCACATGAAGAAGGATTAAAATGCCACTTAAAAATATGCATCACACTCTAAAATATCAACTTCATCCTCAAGCTCTTCCTAATTCAGGTGTGGATCTTGTATATTGTGTCATGAGACATCAACACATTTGCCATGCCAAATTCAGTTCATCAATCTCATCTAACCAGAGCATAAGTGGAAAAAAAAAAAAAGAATAATTTAACTGCAAAAAATAATGAATCTAAAACGATGTTTTAAAAGAGGAAAATAAAATCAATTTGGTGTTGCTTTAATTTTTGATGATTTACAGTGGGAGTTCTAACGCCCAGCAGGTACCATTTGACATTTTCATCTCCAGTGCTGTGAAGAGATTAGCACTTACTGGTATTGATTTAAACTAGGATTTATACCAGGGCTGTCATTTTTATGGAAAGTACAATAAAAGAGATTAGAAAGAAATTGCCAGGCGGCCCGGGTCTAATCAATTGTAGAATGCTTTCACTGGGAATTTGCAATTTTACCAAGCAGAAAGTTAACACGCACAGGATAAGCAGTAGGAAACGAAATTCACATCAGGTCTTAAGAATCGTGGCCAGGCCAAAACCAAACCACAGCACACAATTGGTAGTATCACTCTGCTAACTTTCCATGAAATTTCCAAGGAAAATATCCGTGAAAGACAGCATTTTAGTGCCCACTGAAACAGAACAAACCCCTGCTGAAGAACCGAAGGAATTTATGAACTAAGTCAGAACACCTAAGGTGAGATTTTCTTAAGGCTACAGTCAAGTTGACTCAACTAGAGTATATAACTTTAATTTGGTTTTGATTGAGAGGGAGGAGTTATTCTGTGATTGACTGGAGGTCAAGAAATCTGATGTCAGAGAACTCAAAGTTCACTACTCGAATTGAACTCAAAGCCCAGAAAAGACAGATGGTGGAGAGAAAAGTAATGGGAGGAGCATTTATTGCTAAATTCAGAATCAGAGCTCACATAGCAACTGGCAGTTGACACATGAACATTGAGATAAAAGTAACAAAAGAGATGTCAGTAAACATTTTTGACATCCTAGTAAAGATGTACCAGACCAACCTGAGGTAATCTGCTTTACTTGAAAAATTAACCAGAAAGAAGATTCTATTTACTATTGCATTAAATTAGTTACAAGTTAAACACAAACCCTGTGCCAGTTATTGTGCAAAAGGCCTAAAATAGAAAAATTGAAAATCTGGGAATTGCACATCAAAATGCTCACAACCTACAGGGTGAAAAGTTGGAAATGAAGGTGGCTCATTACAGGACACAGTGATAAATGTGATAATGGTTTTATGGCATAGGGGAAAGAGATAGCTCCGAGAAGAAAGTAGTTCAGTCTTTTGGGAAGAGCAGAGAGAATGGGATCAAGGATGGCTTCTAAGAGGAGCTCAAATAAGAGTAGAGTTTTGAAGAATAAATGGAAAGACAAGGGAGGGAAGAGCATTCCAGGTGGAGGGAACAGAGGTGTGAAGGCACAGAATCAGGACTGTATGTAGGACATGAATTGGGAGAGGGGTCCAGAGTCTAGACTTTATTCCACAGGCCAGGGAAAACTCCGGCTGGCTTTAAGTGTGTGTATGTGTGGTGTGTGCATGGGCCATGTAGGGAGAACGACCTGATCAGAATCATGTCTTAGAATGACCACCTGTTACCATCCTACTCCTCACTACCTGGACCCATGTGATGCTCTTTTACCTGGTCTTTTTGCTTTCAATCTTGCCTCCAGAGGGTGATGCTCTAAAAATGTCACCCTTCTGCGCAAACCTGTCAATGGCTCCTCATGGAACCCAGAAAAGGCCTGTTACATAGAACCACATCTCCTAGTACTCAACAAGGATTCTCTGCCTCCTTTCTGGTCCCCAAATTCATCTGTCTCAGAGCTTTTGTGCACATCATTTTCTCTTCCTAGAATACTTTTTCTCCGGAAATCTCCATGCTCCTTCCCTCAGTTGATCCAGGTGCTCAGATGTCACCTCTTTCAAGAAGCCTTCTCCAGTTGCTCTGCACTCAATATGATTGTGGGGGAAGGAATGAATGGATGGATGAGTAAATGGAGGGGACAGTAACGGGAGTAAGTGTCCCACAAGAGGTTTGGGAGAGTCTCAGGAGAGCTAATATAAATAGGTGGGAATTAAGGTTCTTGGATGGTACTTGTTGGATAAGGCAGAGATGAGTGTGGGGAGTCTGAGGGATTAGAAGGTGCAGAGGGTCACTCCTGGGGTCTGAACTGGAGGACTGGATGGATGCAAGACATATTTTCAGAGGGAAGCAGGAATGGTCAGAGAATAAATAATAAGAGTAAGTGGAAAATAAATAAAAAGGTAAGTGTAATATTCTCAGAGAAAAAGAGGAGATAGAAAAAGAATGAAAGCATTGACAACCATGGAAAAAAGACTCAATTATTTGAGAGAGGATGTGGTGAAAATACCCCTGAAAGGCACTAAGACCAGCATGGGCAAGGTAGGTCATTAACACATTGTAAGGTGGGGTGTCTGGGCACAGGTGGGGAAACAAAGAAAGAAAATGTTACAGGCACAGTGAATTATTTCTCACTTCATTTTGTATGATACATACTTACCCTTATCATTATCATCATCACTTTTTTTCAAGATGAAGAATATGAGGCTCTAGGAGGTTAAGCAACTTGCTGAAGCTCACACATCAGTAAAAGACAGAGCTCCAACCTAAACCTGGATCTATCTGATGCAGTTTATGTAAACGTAAGTTACTGTGGTTACTGCTATTAGATTTAATTGTGGAAATCAGCTCCAACAATCTATATGTAAGTTTAGGAGGTACATGAATCAACAGCACTGCAAATGCCTTGCTCCTTCTTTTTAGAGCAAGAAGTTAATTTGTTGTTTAACTTGAATCCTCTATGCAATGGACTTAACCCATTCTCTTTTACCCTAAACACATAGAAATCTGAATCCCAACTCCTTCAAGCAGTGCTGGCCAGGCTACTACCTATGTTATATGGTCTGCGCACTCCACAACTAGAGGAAGTTGCCATGATGTGAATGCTCCTGCTGGAGCTGTGCAATATGGCAGCTCCAAAATTTTTGTAACACATGTTAAAAAACTATCATTCACTATACTTATCACTTGTTAGGGAAGAAAAGGTAAGTGGAATATTTTCAGAGAAAAAGAGGAGATAGAAAAAGAATGAAAGCCTTGACAACCATGGAAAAAAGACTCAATTATTTGAGAGAGGATGTGGTGAAAATACCCCTGAAAGGCACGAAGACCAGCATGGGCAAGGTAGGTCATTAACACATTGTAAGGTGGGGTGTCTGGGCACAGGTAGGGAAACAAAGAAAGAAAAGCCATGGCTACTTTCATAAATATTTTATTCACAGCAAGAACGTTAACCTTCTCTTTAAACCAAGTCCTTTAAAAACATACAAATGAGGCCGGGCGCGGTGGCTCAAGCCTGTAATCCCAGCACTTTGGGAGGCCGAGACGGGCGGATCACGAGGTCAGGAGATTGAGACCATCCTGGC
>NW_012112808.1:3745749-3746315 GCF_000951035.1 Colobus angolensis palliatus | reverse complement strand
CTGTTAGTCTGATGGGCTTCCCTTTGTGGGTAACCTGACCTTTCTCTCTGGCTGCCCTTAACATTTTTTCCTTCATTTCAACTTTGGCGAATCTGATAATTATGTGCCTTGAAGTTGCTCTTCTTGAGGAGTATGTTTGTGGTGTTCTCTGTATTTCCTGAATTTGAATGTTGGCCTGCCCTACTAGGTTGGGGAAGTTCTCCTGGATGCTATCCTGAAGAGTGTTTTCCAACTTGGTTCCATTTTCCCCGTCACTTTCAGGCACACCAATCAGACGTAGATTTGGTCTTTTCATATAATTCCATATTTCTTGGAGGCTTTGTTCATTTCTTTTTCCTCCTTTTTCTCTAGACTTCTTTTCTCATTTCATTTCATTCATTTGATCTTCAGTCATTGATCCTCTTTCTTCCAGTTGATCGAGTTGGTTACTGAAGCTTGTGCAATTGTCACGTATTTCTCGTGTCATGGTTTTTATCTCTGTCAGTTCGTTTATGGCCTTCTCTACATTGATTATTCTAGTTATCCATTCTTCTATTCTTTTTTCAAGATTTTTAGTTTCTTTGCGC
>NW_012112808.1:3738911-3745699 GCF_000951035.1 Colobus angolensis palliatus | reverse complement strand
TCTTTTTTCAAGATTTTTAGTTTCTTTGCGCTGGGTATGTAGTTCCTCCTTTAGCTCTGAGAAGTTTGATCGACTGAAGCCTTCTTCTCTCAACTCATCAAAGACATTCTCTGTCCAGCTTTGATCCACTGCTGGTGGTGAGCTGCATTCCTTTGGAAGGGGAGATGCGCTCTGATTTTTTGAATTTCCAGCTTTTCTGCCCTGCTTTTTTTCCCATCTTTGTGGTTTTATCTGCCTTTGGTTTTTGATGATGGTGATGAACTGATGGGGTTTTGGTGTGGGTGTCCTTTCTGTTTGTTAATTTTCCTTCTAACAGTCAGGACCCTCAGTTGTAGGTCTGTTGGAGATTGCTTGAGGTCCGTTCCAGACCCTGTTTGCCTGTGTATCATCAGCAGCGGAGGCTGCAGAAGATAGAATATTGCTCAACAGTGAGTGTTGCTGTCTGATTCTTGCTCTGGAAGCTTTTTCTCAGGGGTGTACCCCTCCGTGTGAGGTGTGAAGTGTAGGTCTGCACCTAGTGGGGGATGTCTCCCAGTTAGGCTACTCAGGGGTCAGGGACCTACTTGAGCAGGCAGTCTGTCCATTCTCAGATCTCAACCTCCGTGCTGGGAGATCCACTGCTCTCTTCAAAGCTGTCAGACAGGGTCATTTACCTCTGCCGAGGTTTCTGCTGCTTTTTGTTTAGCTATCCCTGTCCCCAGTCTACAGATACAGGCAGGCCCCCTTGAGCTGTGGTGAGCTCCACCCAGTTCGAGCTTCCCAGCCACTTTGTTTACCTACTAAAGCCTCAGCAATGGCAGGCGCCCCTCCTCTAGCCTGGCTCCTGTCTTGCAGTTAGATCTCAGACTGCTGTTCTAGCAAAGAGGGAGGCTTCATGGGCATGGGACCCTCCCGGCCAAGTGTGGGATATAATTTCCTGGTGTGCCATTTGCTAAGACCCTTGGTAAAGCACAGTATTAGGGTGGGAGTTACCCAATTTTCTGGGTGTTGTGTGTCTCAGTTTCCCTTGGCTAGGAAAAGGGATTCCATAAAGAATAAATTTATGATGCTGTTTATCTGTCTTTGACTATGTACTGGATATTGCATTTTAAAAAATATTTGTAGAAATAACTTACAGTATAGGACTTTTTTTTTTTCTTCAAAGATTTTCCATGGATTTTTCTAGGTACCTATAGGTACTAGCAATCAGGGATAATCTTAATCCAGTTTTAGGGTCTGGAATTTCCTGGATTACCCAGAAGAGTTACAGCCAGTCTGCAGTCTATGTAAGAGCTAATTTACTTTCATTTCACCCTCACTCCTGGAATCTTAGACCAAAACCAGAGGGGTTACCTTGACAGGTCCAGGACCCTGGCATGTGTTCTCCTAACCTGATGAGGTTGTCAAACTGTCTTTACCCATACAGCTTAATGTCTACCTCAACATGACTTCACTATTCCACTATCTTCAACAATATAACATCACTTTTCTAGGCAACTCTTGCCCAGGAAGTTGCAAATAACTTGATTGGTGATTCCAGAACCTTCCTGAAAGATCTATCACCTTTTCAATAGAAAGCACCACCTCACAGTTTATACCCCAAGTCTTTGACCACGTCATCACAAATTCACCAATCCTAAATGATTTTTGACATGATTCTTACCCATTCCTAGCCAAGCCCACAACCCCCAACCCCATTGAAAGACTCACCTTAAACCAGACTTCAAAACCTTCTAAGTATCCATATTTTGCCTTGCCCCTCTGTGAAGTGCTAGTATGACTCTCAAAGTAGTGCCTTCACTTACTGCAGAGGGGTAAACTGAGGTTTATCATTTCAACAGACTGTTTTGGAGATATTTTCAGGAACCAGCATTTCACACAGAGGAAGAGAGAATGGGCAGAGAAAGGATTATTTTCTAACAGTGAGCACTGTCTTATTCCTGGGAAGTGCTCAGTAATGACTGGATGAACACCTGAGATGACTGCACACCTGAGTGTATCCTCAGAGCACACCTTCCCCAGATGAATTTAAAGTGTGACTCAAGAGTCATTTTACATATTAGTAAAATTAATGTAGTAAGAGCTAATATTTGTTATTTATTACTGGCCAAGCACTGTTTAAATTTCCTGTTAAGGAATAGTTTTTAAAAATGATCCTTATACAGATAAAAATGAGCAACTGTCAAAAATTTAACTCACTAATTATTGAGGATCTGGTAACATGTTACAACTAGATCAAACACATTTATGGGTACATGAAAAATACTGAAATAAAATTTGCAACCAAATGCTGGCCAATATCAGTTACATTCCCTGGAACTCAATTTGTATTTCATGGGTAAAAATAATTCACATTGTTGTCAGTTTTCTACAACTTCAGAATTGTGAAATAGCTCAAAGATAAGGAAAGGTGGAGGTTAACACAGATGAATAAAGATGTCAGCATCCCACTAATCATTTTACTCATTTTAACGTCTTTTATACATCAAGTATTCACGATTAAAAACAAGCAAACAAACAAAAACACTTAGCAAAGTAGCAATAGAGGAAACTTCTTTAATCATATTAAACGTATCTATAAAAACCTACATCTAGCCTATCTGGTGAAGGACTGGAAATTTTCCTTTCGAGATGAAGATTAGAACATGGATGTTCACATTTGCTGCTTTCACTTACTATGGTAATAGGAGAGGTCTTAAGTGGACACAGCAGAATGAATGAATGAATGAAAAATAAAAAGGAATGAACTACTGATGCATGAAACAGCTTGGCTATATCTCAAATCATTATGCTAAGTGAAAAGAGCTAGACAAAATTGTTCCAGAATGTGTGATTTCATTTATATGGCACCTTGGAGAAAGCAAAAGTGTTAAAAACAGAAACCAGATCAGTGGTTCCAGGGACTGGGTGTGGGGAAAGGGGCTGATTACAGAGAGGTAGAAGGGAGTTTATGGGGTCATCAACTTTTAAAAATCTCCATTGTGGTGATAGTTATGTTATGTGATGTTATGCATTTGTCAAAAGTCATAAAACTGTACACCAACAGAGGTGAATTTTACTGTATTTAAATTGTATGTCAATAAATATGACTAAAAGCAAGGGCCTAATCCAGGAGGTATGTATATGAATGCTCTGTGAAATAGGGTGCAGGAGAAATGGAAGTCAGCTGTGGGTGTGGTCAGAAAATTTCAGGATTTCAGGGAGGCCTAGAATAAATAAGACACCATAGAAACAGAGGTATAAAACAGGCAGAGTAAGAAGCTGGATGCCATCGATGCCTACTGCCATGAGAATTTAGGCCAAGTGACATCATCATGGTGGGGCGAGGAGAACTGGGCATTGAACCTGATGCTACGAAAGCGTCCACTAAAATTGTGAGAGTTAGAGACATGCTTTCCAAAACAGAGAAAATCCATTCCTCATCAAGAGAATGAAGAAAAATGGAGAATGAAGAAAACTTGAGAAGGTGCAGAGGAAGCAAACTCTTTACCATAGCTATTTTATGTTAACATTTTGTTAACTACCTTTTTTATTTAGGGTTTTTTTTTTCTTTTCTTTTTTTTTTTTTAGAGACGAGGTCTCTATTGCCCAGGCTGGTCTTGAATTCCTGGGCTCAAGCAATCGTCCTGTCTCAGTCTAACAAAGTGTTGGAATTACAGGTGTGAACCACTGAGCTGGGTCTCAACTAATATACTGAAGTATAATTGCCATACAACAAAATATTTAAAGTGCGCGATTTCATGAATTTTGATAGAAGCATACACTGTGAAACTATCACCACAATCAAGGGACATATCTGTAAATCCAAAACATTTCTTCATGTCCCTTGGTAATACTTTCTTCCCTTCCTGGGCAACCACTGATCTGTCTCTATAATAAGTTTGCATTTTCCAGAATATTATATAAATGGAATTATACGGTATGTGATACTTTTTGTCTAGCTTCTTTCACTCAGTATAATTATTTTGATTCATCCATGTTGCTGCATGTGTCAATAGTTCTTTGCTTTTTATTGATTTTTTTTTCAATGAATATTTGATATAATTCACCAGGGAAGCTATCTGGGTCTGGAGTTTCATTTGTGATAACAGTTTTGTTTTATTTTTACAGACAGGGCTCTGTCATCCAGACTGGAGTGCGGTGGCGCAATCACAGCTTACTGCAGAGTCAAACTCCTGGGCTCAGGTGATCCCCCTGTTTCAGCTTCCTGAGCAGCTGGGACCACAGGCACCTGTCACTATGCCCAGGTAATTTTTAAAAGTTATTTGTAGAGACAGGGTCTTGCAACATGCCCAGGCTGGTCTCAAACTCCTGGCCTCAAGGCATCCTTCTGCCTCAGTCTCCCAAAGTGCTGGGATTATAGACATGAACACCATGTCCAGCTGAGAATGGTTTTTTAATGTAAACTCAATTTCTTTGATAGATATGGTGCTATTCAGGTTATCTACTTTTCTAAGTGAGACTTGCTGGTTTGTGCCATTCAAAGAATTTGTTCTTTTCAACTAAGTTTTCTAATTTATCGGCATAACATTTTTCATAATACTACTTTTCTTTTTAATATTCATTGACTAAATGTGCCTCAGCTGCAGTATCTGTGGTCTAGGTCTAGCTTCTCTCATTGCTGTATGATGCCAGTTCACTCATTTCTGATGTTAATCAACTTTATTGATCTTATTAATGAACCAACTTTTGGTTTCATCAATTTTCTTTATTGTTTAGATTTCAAGTATTGAAGTATTTTTCTCAATATCTTTCTCTTATTGATTTCTAATTTATTTCTTTGGACAGAGAAGATACTTCGCGTGACTTAGTATTTTGTTTGTTTTTCCTATCAAGTATTAAGAAAGAAGTATTGAAATCTCTGTGATTGTAGATTTGCCTATTTCTTTTTGTGGTTCTATCAGTTTTTGCTCCATGCATTTTGAAGCTTTCTTACTAAGTGCACAAGTGTATAGGGTTGTTATATCTCTTTGACGAATTGATCTTCTTGCCCTTATGAACTGATCATTTTTATCTCTGTTAATATTCTTGGCTTTGAGATCTACTTTGTCTTGTATTAATCAGGTCACATCTGTTTTTGTTGTTGTTGTTGTTGTTTTGAGACAGAGTCTCGCTCTGTCGCCAGGCTGGAGTGCAGTGGTGCGATCTCGGCTCACTGCAAGCTCTGCCTCCTGGGTTCACCCCATTCTCCTGCCTCAGCCTCTTGAGTAGCTGGGACTACAGGGGCCCGCCACCAGGCCCGGCTAATTTTTTGTGTTTTTAGTAGGACGGGTTTCACCATGTTAGCCAGGATGGCCTCGATCTCCTGACCTCGTGATCCACCCACTTCTGCCTCCCAAAGTGCTGCTGGGATTACAGGCGTGAGCCACCACGCCTGGCCCACATCTATTTTTTGAAATAGTGTGATTGACCCACCCAAGGAGATCCCCATTGTTATGCCCTTGTATGATGCCATCCCATGAGTGCAGGTGAAACTTGTGACTTGCTTCTACCCAACAGAATATGACAAAGTTGATTTTTTTCTTTGTTTTATTTTGGATAGCTTCTATGGCTATGTTTTCAAGTTTATCAGTCTTTTCTTCTGTTAGGTCTAATATGCCATTAATCCCACCCAGTGTATTTTTTATCTCAGATATTACAGTTTTTGTTCCCAGAAAATTGGACTGGAATTTTAAAAAATTTTCTGTCTCTTTACTTAACTTCTGAATACACGAAATACCATTATAATAATTGTTTTGCTGTCCTTGAATGCTAACTTTAGCATTGGGTCACGTCTGCATCACTTTCAACTGATTGATTTTTTTCTCTTTGTTATAGATTGTATTTTCCTGGATTTATCCATGGCTTGTTATCATTGATTGGACGTCGGGCATTACCTGGTTTTATGATAGATATTTTTTATTTCTTCAAATTTTCCTGAGCTGCTTTTTCTAGGATGCAATTCAGTTACTCAGAAATACTTCTATTCTTTTGGATCTTACTTTTAAAATTTGTTAGAAAGACAAGAACAGTTAATTTTTCTTCATGACCAAGGCAAAATCCTCCTGAGCACACGACAGAATGCTCCTATAACTTATGAGGTAATTATAAATGATGAGACTGGAAAATCTGGCTGGTGGGAAGGTGCTATTCCTGGCCTTGAGTCCTTTTCCCTTTACTCCTTTTGGAATGCTTCTTTCCCTAGTCTCAGGAAATCTCATGGACCTGCTTATCAGTACTTTGCTGAATATTTGAATGGGACCCTCTGCAGATCTCTCTCTTCTGTCCTGTGAACTCTGTTGCATTGTCCTTCCCAGGCCCTCAACTCCATCCTTTAAACAGAGGAGGTCTGCTGGCCTCTAGCTTTGTTCCTTTTTAGTGTGCCAAGGATGGGAACTCTCTCAAGGCAGTAGCTAAGGTTATTGTAGAGGTGACTTTTTTTTCCCTCATCTCTTAGGGATCACTGTCCTTCATTGCTGATGTCCAATATCTTGAAAATCATTGTTCTACAAATTTTACTTTTTGGGGGTTGTTTTAAGTAGAAAAATAAATCCAGTGCCTGTTATTTCATCTTTACGTCTTGCAGTTTTAACATGTGGTGCTCAGAAGACAGACCAGTAAATAAAAGCAAAATGCATTGTGTCTGGTAATACAGCTAGATAAGAAGGAATCTGTATGTATGAGAAACACTTAGTAAGTTTGTTTCTCTGTTACCTTGATCATTTTTCCTAATAATCAAAGTCTGCAAGATTGAATGTGTAGATATATCAGTGCTTTGGACATTTTATTATGCTTTGATGTTATCTTCGTATTTTTTTCTTCATCTTCCT
>NW_012112808.1:3738335-3738633 GCF_000951035.1 Colobus angolensis palliatus | reverse complement strand
GACCAGCAAGAGCTGAAGCAGGGTGAGGCATTGCCTCACCTGGGAAGCGCAAGGCGGAAGGGAGTCCCTTTTCCCAGCCAGGGGAACTGAGACACACAACACCTGGAAAATCGGGTGACTCCCACCCCAATACAGCGCTTTGAGCAAATGGGCACACCAGGAGATTGTATCCCACACCTGGCCGGGAGGGTTCCATGGCCACAGAGCCTCCCTCATTGCTAGCACAGCAGTCTGTGATCTAACCGCAAGGCAGCAGCGAGGCTGGGGGAGGGGCGCCCACCATTGCTGAGGCTTAAGT
>NW_012112808.1:3728153-3733365 GCF_000951035.1 Colobus angolensis palliatus | reverse complement strand
ATATGTAACAAACCTGCACGTTATGCACATGTACCCTAGAACTTAAAGTATAATAATAAAAAATAAAAATAAAATAAAATAAAAAAAAAAAGAAAAGAAGGCCTGACAGCTAGGAATTCTTAAATAGAATGGATTGTAATTGAAAAGTACTCTCCAATGCAATCAGTTTTTGATTATGCAAGACACAGAGTGGAGAAAAGGTACTCTTCATGTATGCACGTGTACGTGTAGGAACACATCATTAGGACTGTGTATTTTCAGATTACAAGTTGTAGAGTTTCCCATTTTGCCTGTGACTTTTATTCCAGATGTCCAAAGCCCTGCAGCTCACATTCCTCACATCTTTATCAAAACCTATATAATCTCTTAAAGGAAGAGTTACTAGCTCAATGTGAAGTGCTGTCAGGGATGAAAAATGTTACTGTGGGAAGTTGCTCTTGCTAGGTCGGAGACTTGACTGAATGAGCCTCAGCTGCAGCATCTGTGGTCTCGATCTAGCTTCTCTCATTGCTTTCTTCCTCCTCCCTCAGCCGGCCCCAGGCAGACTTTCCTGTCTCGCAGTTCCCTGAGAGCTGTACCATTCCACATCCAGTAGATAATTCATTCTGCTTTAAAGAGAAAGAAGGAGGAAAAGTTCATCTTTTGTTTCCTTCTTAGTTAATTTTAATTTTAATAAGGCTTTCTGCTGCTGGGGCTCCCCCTGAGATGGGGGTCCATCTAGAATAACTGGAAGGGTAGATGACTTTCTGCTCATGAGCTCTGAAGGTTTACCTTTCAGCCTGCACAGGTCCTGCAACACCTGGGTATCTCTATGTGGAGCCTCTAGTGTCTGAGGCAATGCTTAAGACTGATGCTATCACAATGTTGATTGACAGGAACTTCTTCTACCACAAATATGTTGAGAGAAAAGCTGGCCTCTCTGGCCTTTCTGCTCTTGCCTGCCACTGGCATCTACTTCACTGACTTTATTTTATTTTTTAGAACTGGAAGACCTGCAAACATCAAGTCAGCTTATGCATGCTGGTGCACTTAAAAAGGTTTAAAGACATGAATAACAAAGATGAAAATACTTTAAAAGAGCTGCACACAGCATGCAAATGTGGCAAAATTTGTGAATAATCACAGGAAAGGGATATGTCAGAGAAAATTCTTTACATCTCCTCCCTCGAGTTTGGATCTGTGGGAAGCAGGGGGCAGTGTGTCTGCTGCTGTTCTGAACACAATTCCTGTCTTTGATGTTGGGTGCTCGTGACCCTATGTGCCAGCTTATTTTTCACTCCCTGGATGGCCTCAGAGATTTCACGGTTTCTGTGGTGGGAAGCTTAGAGGATTCCTGAGACATCCTGCAGCTGTGCTTGTTCTGGGTCACCAGCCCAAACTGTAACTTTGCATCTATGTAACCATTTTGGCAGAAACAATGAGGGTTTTTATTCATTTCGATCACAAGCACCCTGCATTGTCCTGACATGTCTTCCTCCTGAGCCCTTCAATGGAAATCTTATTTCCTGGTTCTAGTGGGGTGTCTTTTAGTTGCCCCCACTTACAGGCCCCCCAGTTGTGCTCTAACCTCATGTGGAAGACAGGCAGGAGGATGGGGTGTTAGGATGTAATGTGGGGCTTCTGTTGTGGGGTTCCATGGCTACAGTTCCCACATTGTCCTTCACATCTGACCTGGAGCCAGGAGACTCAATGGATACAAGAACCAGGTTTCCTTTTTTATTTTGTATAGTTATACAATTTTTGTTTATCAGAAAAATCTATATCACACAAACACAGATGTACAGTAAGTCCTCACCTAATGTTCTAAACAGGTTCTTGAAAACTGCAACTTTAAGTGAAGCAATATTGCTCTACAGCAAACAAAACTCTTGTTTATATCAATTAAACTCTGGTAAAGTTAGTTTTCTTTTTCCTTTCTTTTATTTTTTTTTCGAGGCAGAGTTTCGCTCATTGCCCAGACTGGAGTGCAATGGTGCGATCTCGGCTCACTGCAACCTCCACCCCCCTGCTGAAGTTCTAATTAAACTATTCCCTGCATTCTTTCCCACGCACATTTTAACTACTATGTCAGTATTGGGGTTCAAGTGATTCTCCTGCGTCAGCCTCCCGAGTAGCTGGATTACAGGTCCCCACCACCATGCCCAGTTAATTCTTTTGTATTTTGAGTAGAGACAGGGTTTTGCCATGTTGGCCAGGCTAGTCTCAAACTCCTGACCTCCTGATCCGACCACCTCAGGCTCCCAAAGTGCTAGGATCACAGGCGTGAGCCACTAAAATTAGTTTTCTTAAATTATATATTGCTTCACTTATAGTTTCCAAGAAGCTATCAACAATGTTAAAATAATTTACTATACACATCTATAACTTATATAGGTGTGTGTGTGTGTGTGTGTGAGAGAGACACACATTTTTATATAGATAGATAGGTCTCAATGACAGATTCTCAGGCTTCCTACTAAATAAGACGGAATTATAAGATAATAGTTATCACGATTGGAAATATTCTAAGCTAGTTAATGACATAGTGCACTTAAGAAATCTAGAAGATGAGTAGATACTTTAATCCAGTGACCAGCCCTTTGAATGCGAGGACTTTTTTGCTTATCTATGGTGGTGAATATCACAAAAATTATTCACGAACCTTTGTTTTAAGTTTATCAACTATCATTAATGTTGGTGTATTTTATGTGTGGCTCAACACAATTCTTCCAGTGTGGCCCAGGGAAGCCAAAAGGTTGGAAAACTGTGCTTTAAACTATATTTAATTTGAGAATTTGCACATATAGAGTTTAAATCACAAATCTTAGTTTATACTAAAGCAATAACATTTTGAAATAACATTACATTTTTTAGTATTTAGAAAAACGTTTATTGTTCTGATAAAACTGCTGAGTGAGAATTTTTGTAGAATTATATTTGCAACCTCTATAGGATTAAAAATCACTAAGCAGAAGAGAGGCAACATCTGTCCCTAGTGCTCCTGGGATTTCTGAACCAAATTTCAATATGTCCACTACTCACCTTACACATTTTAGACATCATCCAAAACGAATATTTGAAAAAAATACTTTGACATAGAGCTCCTCAATATACACATATTCCTCTGTCTCCAAAAGCAATGGAACCACAGCCAGATCATGCAGCCCCTTACAAATGTTAAAGTGGACATTGGTTTTCCCTGTGAACTTGAAGGGAGATCACTAAAGAAAACAGAGAATTCTTACAAGATTTAACAGGATGAGACAGAAGATGCCCCATTGGTGAATATGAGAAAAAAGTGCAGCCTTTTCAGAAATTATTTTCATAGCAGCAGAGCTTCCCAAACTACATTTTAAGGCCTGACTTCCTTCTTGACCATGGTCCCCTTGCATGTGTCCTGTACTTCATTCACTGTCACCTACCTGGGGGTTTGGCTCTGTCTCATATATCTTCACATTGTAGGGCTCTTTTCTTTGCTCCAAACTGGTGACCATGTCTGGGTTACAGATAGCAACACCCAGGTTTCTGTAGTTCTCCAACATTACATCTCTATATAAATTCTGCTGGGCAGGTCCCAGCATTTCCACTCTTCTGCAGAGAATTCTATGGCCACCTCCTTGAATGTTAGGAGTTCCTCTCATTAAAGTATCTGGAAGTCCTCTTGCTTGACCTTGGCCTCACTGTAATATGTGAGGAACTTAATTTAAAAAACAGAAATGTTTCCACCCAGAACAATAGACAGGCGCTGTGGGTAGGGCACAGGTGATGATTTATCTTCAAATTGTCCATGTGATCCTATTGGAAGACTGGGCTGAGAGTCACTTAGCTAGGCACTGCCTCTCAAGCTTCAATGTGCATGCAAATTATCTGATATTCTAGGCCTCACTGTAATCAAATTTTGCAGGTTTGAAAACAGTCCATGAATTAGCTTCTTAAAGCAAGTCTCCTGTTGATGCTGATGTTTCTCCTCCTAGACTCATTATATACCACTCGGCTAGAGAAAGCAGACACAGCACACAGAGTCCCTTACCCCAACACCCTTAGCATAACACAAATACTTATCATCCGAAGACAAGACCACCAGTCATCATCCTGAAGCATGGCATTCTCTGCAGGCCCTTTAAAGTTTGCAAAGGCTGGAGATGGTGTCAAAAATAATGGAATGCTTCACGAATTTGCCTGTCATCCTTGCTCAGGGGCCATCCTAATCTTTGTAACGTTCCAATTTTAGTATATGTGCTGCCGAGGGGAGCACCAGATTCACTTTAAAAAAAAAACACTTTTATTTTAGGTTCAGAGGTGCATGTGCAGGTTTGTTATACAGGTAAATTGCGCGTCACGGGGGTTTGGTGTATGGATCATTTAATCACCAAGATGATAAGCATAGTAGCTGATAAGTAGTTTTTTGATCCTCTCCCTCCTCTCACCCTCCACCCTCAAGTAGATCCAGATATCTGTTGTTCTCTTCTTTGTTTCCATGTGTACTCAGTGTTTAGCTCCAACTCAAAAGTGAGAACATGCAGTGTTTGATTTCCTGTTCCTATGTTAGTTGACTTAGGACTATGGCCTCCAGCGCCATCCATGCTTCCGCAAAGGTCACAATCTCACTCATTTTTATGACTGCATAGTATTCCATGATGTATACGTGCCACGTATTCTTTGTCCAGTCTACTGTTGGTGGGCATTTAGGTTGATTTCCTGACTTCTATTGTGTAGTGCTGTGATGAACACATACATGCATGTGTCTTTATGGTAGAATGATTTCTATTCCTCTGGGTATATTCTCAGTAATGGGATTGCTGGATTAAATGGTACTTCTGTTTTTTAAATTTTTATTTATTTTTATTATTATACTTTAAGTTCTAGGGCACATGTGCAGTACTTGCAGATTTTTCACATATGTATACATGTGCCATGTTGGTTTGCTGTGCCCATTAACTCATCATTTACATAGATATTTCTCCTAATGCTACCCCTCCCCCACCCCCCAACCCCACGACAGGCTCCAGTGTGTGATGTTCCCTACCCTGTGTCCAAGTGATCTCTTTGTTCAATTCCCACCTATGAATGAGAACATGCGGTGTTTGGTTTTCTGTCCTTGTGATAGTTTGCTCAGAATGATGGTTTCCAGCTTCATCAATGTCCCTACAAAGGACATGAACTCATCCTTTCTTATGGCTGCATAGTATTCCATGGTGTATATGTGCCACATTTTCTTAATTCAGTCTATCAT
>NW_012112808.1:3722347-3725373 GCF_000951035.1 Colobus angolensis palliatus | reverse complement strand
TCCAATTATGTGGTCAATTTTGGAATAAGTGTGATGTGGTGCTGAGAAGAATGTATATTCTGTTGATTTGGGGTGGAGAGTTCTGTAGATGTCTATAAGTCTGCTTGGTGCAGAACTGAGTTCAAATCCTGGATATCCTTGTTAACCTTCTGTCTCATTGATCTGTCTAATATTGACAGTGGGGTGTTAAAATCTCCCATTATTATTGTATGGGAGTCTAAGTGTCTTTGTAGGTCTCTGAGGACTTGCTTTATGAATCTGGGTGCTCCTGTATTGGGTGCATATATATTTAGGATAGTTGGCTCTTCTTGTTGAATTGATCCCTTTGCCATTTTGTAATGGCCTTCTTTGTCTCTTCTGATCTTTGTTGGTTTAAAGTCTGTTTTATCAGAGACCAGGATTGCAATCCCTGCTTTTTTTTCACTTTCCATTTGCTTGGTAGATCTTCCTCATCCCTTAATTTTGAGCCTATGTGTGTCTATGCACATGAGATGGGTCTCCTGAACACAGCACACTGATGGGTCTTGACTCTTTATCCAATTTGCCCATCTGTGTCTTTTAACTGGGGCACTTAGCCCATTTACATTTTAGGTTAGTATTGTTGTGTGTGAATTTGATCCTGTCATTATGTTGTTAGCTGGTTATTTTGCCTATTAGTTGATGCAGTTTTTTTCCTAGCATCAATGGTCTTACAATTTGCCATGTTTTTGCAGTGGCTGGTACCAGTTGTTCCTTTACATGTTTAGTGCTTCTTTCAGGAGCTCTTGTAAGGGAGGCCTGGTGGTGACAAAATCTCTCAGCATTTTCTTGTCTGTAAAGGATTTTATTTCTCCTTCACTTATGAAGCTTAGTTTTGCTGGGTATGAAATTCTGGGTTTAAAATTCTTTTCTTTAAGAATGTTGAATATTGGTGCTTACTTTCTTCTGGCTTGTAGAGTTTCTGCAGAGAGATCCACTGTTAGTCTGATGGGCTTCCCTTTGTGGGTAACCCAACCTTTCTCTCTGGCTGCGCTTAACATTTTTTCCTTCATTTCAACTTTGGTAAACCTGACACTTATGTGTCTTGGGGTTGCTCTTCTCGAGGACTATCTTTGTGGTGTTCTCTGTATTTCCTGATTTTGAATGTTGGCCTGCCTTGCTAGGTTGGGGAAATTCTCCTGGATGATATCCTGAAGAGTGTTTTCCAGCTTCGTTCCATTTTCCTCATCACTTTCAGGTATACCAATCAAATGTAAATTTGGTCTTTTCACATAGTCCTATATTTCTTGGACACTTTGTACTCTTTTTTCTCTAAACTTCTCTTCTGGCTTCATTTCATTCATTTGATCTTCAATCACTGATACCCTTTCTTCCACTTGATTGAATTGGCTACTGAAGCTTGTGCATGTGTCACGTAGTTCTCGTGCCATGGTTTTTAGCTCCATCAGGTCATTTAAAGTCTTCTCTACACTGTTTATTCTAGTTAGCCATTCATCTAATTTTTTTTCAAGGTTTTTAGCTTCCTTGCACTGGGTTCAAACGTCCTCCTTTAGCTTGAAGAAGTTTGTTATTACTGACCTTCTGAAGCCTACTTCTGTCAACTCGTCAAAGTCATTCTCCTTCCAGCTTTGAACCATTGCTGATGATGAGCTGCAATCCTTTAGAGGAGAAGGGGTGCTCTGGTTTTTAAATTTTCAGCTTTTCTGCTCTGGTTTCTCCCCTTTTTTGTGGTTTTATCTTTGATGTTGGTGACCTACAGATGCGGTTTTGGTGTGGGTGTCCTTTTTGTTGATGTTGATGCTATCCCTTTCTGTTTGTTAGTTTTCCTTCTAACAGTCAGGTCCCTCAGGTGCAGGTCTATTGGAGTTTGCTGGAGGTCCACTCCAGACACTGTTTGCCTGGGTATCACCAGCAGAAGCTGCATAACAGCAGATATTGCAGAACAGCAAATATTATTGCCTGATTCTTCCTCTGGAAGTTTTGTCTCAGAGGGGCACATGCCTCTATGAGGTGTCAGTCGGCTCCCATTGGGAGGTGTCTCCCAATTAGGCTACATGGGAGTCAGGGACCCACTTGAGGAGGCAGTCTGTCCATTCTTAGAGCTCGAACACTGTGTTGGGAGAACCACTGCTCTCTTCAGAACTGTCAGACGGGGATATTTAAGTCTGCAGAAGTTTCTGCTGCCTTTTGTTCAACTATGCCCTGCCCCCAGAGGTGGAGTCTACAGAGACAGGCAGGCCTTGTTGAGCAGCAGTGGACTCCACCTAGTTCCAGCTTCCCAGCAGTTTTGTTTACTTACTCAAGCATCAGCAATGGCAGATGCCCCTCCCCCAGCCTGGCTGCTGCCTTGCAGTTCCATCTTGGACTGCTGCGCTAGCAGCGAGCAAGGCTCCATGGACGTGGGACCCATTGAGTCAGGCACGGGATGTAATCTCCTGCTGTGCCATTTGCTAAGACCATTGGAAAAGCGCAGTATTAAGGCAGGAGTGTCCCGATTTTCCCAGTACTGTCTGTCTCCGCTTGCCTTGGCTAGGAAAGGGAAATCCCCTGACCCCTTGCACCTTTTCGGTGAGGTGATGCCCTGCCCTACTTCTGCTTGCCCTCTGTGGGCTGCCCCACTTTCCAACCAGTCCCAATGAGATGAACCAGGTACCTCAGTTGGAAATGCAGAAATCAGCCGTCTTCTGCATCAATCATGCTGGGAGCTGCAGACCGGAGCTGTTCCTATTCAGCCATCTTGAAACAGACCTGATATTTTAAGTTCTTTAAGAAATTGCCACACTGCTTTCCATAATGGTTGAACTAATTTACATTCCTTACCAGTGGCATATAAGCATTCCTTTTTTTCCACAACTTTGTAGCATCTGTTACTTTTTGACTGTTTAATAGCCATTCTGACTGGTGTGAGATGGCATCTCATTGTGGTTTTGATTTGGATTTCTCTAATGATTAGTGATGTTGAGAATTTTTTTATATGTTTGCTAGCCATGTGTATGTTTTCTTTCTTCCTTCCTTTCCCTTCCTTCCTTCCTTCCTTCCTTCCTTCC
>NW_012112808.1:3626489-3722289 GCF_000951035.1 Colobus angolensis palliatus | reverse complement strand
CTTCCTTCCTTCCTTCTTTCTTTTTCCTTTCTTTCTTCTTTGTTTCTCTTCCTTTCTTCTTTCTTTCTTTTTTTTTTCTGAGACAGAGTCTTGCTTTGCCACCCAGGCTGGAGTGCAGTGGCATGATCTTGGCTCACTGCAACCTCTGCTTCCCTGGTTCAAGCAATTCTCCTGCCTCAGCCTCCTGAGTAGCTGAGATTACAGGTTCATGACACCAGGACTGATTAATTTTTGTATTTTTAGTAGAGACAGGGTTTCAGCATGTTGGTCAGGCTGGTCTTGAACTCCTGACCTTGTGATCCACCCACCCTGGTCTCCCAAAGTGTTGGGATTGCAGGGTGAGCCACCGTGCCCAGCTTGTTTTCTTTTGAAAATTGTGTGTTCATGTGCTTTGCCCACTTTTTAATGGGGTTGTTTGTTTTTTGCTTGTTAATTTACATTCCTTAAAGATACTGGATATTAGACCTTTGTCAGATGCATAGTTTGTGAACGTTTTCTCCCATTCTGTGTGTTGTCTGTTTATTTTGTTGATAGTTTCTTTTGCTGTGCAGAAGCTCTTTAGTTTAATTAGGTCCTCTTTGCCAGTTTTTGTCTTTGTCCTAATTGCTTTTGGTGTATTTGTCATGAAATCTTTGCCAGGCTCCTAGGTTATCTTCCAGGGTTTTATAGTTTTAGGTTTTACATTTAATCTTTAATTGATCTTGAGTTACTTTTTGTATATGGCGTAAGGAAGAGGTCTAGCTTCAATCTTCTGCATATGACTAGCCAGTTATCCCAGCACCACTTGTTGAATAGAAAAATCATTTCCCCATTGCTTTTTTTAGTCAACTTTGACAAAGATCAATAAGTGTTAGGTGTGCAGATTTATTTCTGGGTTCTCTATTCTGTTCCATTAGTCTTTATACCTGTTTTTGCACTAGTACTATGCTGTTTTGATTACTGTAGCCTTGTAATATATTTTGAAGTAGGGTAACATGATTCTTCCAACTTTGTTTTTTTTTTTGTTTTTTGTTTTTTGTTTTTTTTTGCTTAGAGTTACCTTGACTATTCAAGCCTTTTTTGATTCCATGTGAATTTTAAAATAGCTTTTTTTTTTTTCCTAATTCTGTGAAGAATGTCATTGTTAGTTTGATAGGAATAGCACTAAATCTGTAAATTGCTTTGGGCAATGTGGCCATTTTAAAAATATTGATTCTTCCTATCTATGAGCATGAAATATTTTTCTATTTGTTTGTGTCATCTTTGATTTCTTTGAGCAGTATTTTGCCATTCTTGTTGTAGAGATCTTTAACCTCCCTGGTTAGCTATATTCCTAGTTATTTTATTGTTTTTATGGCTATTGTGAATGGGATTGAATTCTTGATTTGGCTCTCAGCTTGAACGTTGTTAATGTATAGAAATGCTACTGTTTTTTGTACATTGATTTTGTATCCTGAAACTTTAAGTTGTTTATCACTTTTAGGAGCTTTCAGTTAGAGACTATGGGGTTTTCTGGGTATAGAATCATATCATATGCAAATAGAGATAGTTTGACTTCCTCCCTTCCTAGTTGGATTCTTTTCATTTCTTCTTCTATTTCTTTCTCTTACCTGGTTGCTCTGGTTAGGACTTCCTATTATGTTAAATAGGAGTGGTGAGAGTGGGCATCCTTGTCTTATTCCTGTTCTCAAGGGGAATGCTTCTAGATTTTGCCCATTCAGTATGATGTTGGCTGTGGAGTTTTCATAGATGGCTCTTACTGTTTTGAAGCATGTTCCTTCAATGCCTAGTTTGTTGAGGATTTTTAATATGAAGTGATGTTGAATTTTATCAAAAGCTTTTTCTGAATCTATTGAGATGGTTATTGCCTTTTGTTTTTACTTCTGCTTATGTGGTGAATCACATTTATTGATTTGCATATGTTGAACCAACCTTGCATCGCCGTGATAAAGCCTACTTGATGGTGGTGGATTAGCTTTTCAATGTGTTGTTGGATTTGATTTGCTAGTGTTTTTTGAGGATATTTGCATCTATGTTCATCAAAGATATTGGCCTGAAGTTTTCTTCTTTTGTGTCTCTGCTGGGTTTTGGTATCAGAATGATGCTGGTCTTATATAATAAGTTAAGGAGGAGACTCTGCATCCTCCTAAGTGTTGTAGCCCTCACAACTGGCCATTCTGGAACACTTCTACTTAATTGTTTTGAACATAGTCCAATGTGACCACCTGGCCAACTCTACATAACCCTTCAGGTCCGACACCTGGCATCAATCAAATTTCCCTCTGTCACTCACTCACTCGGAGAAGTTCTCCTCACTCTGTGCTGAGCTCAGACAAGATGCTGCCTAGCTTGACTCCTCTCTGCCGTGTCCCCTACTGCCTTGATGGATCCTGATGTGGTTTCTCAGATGATCGGCTGCAGAGTCAGTGTTCACTAGTTCTTTTGTTTCCTTTCCAAGAGAGTAGCACACAGGAACTCAGAATTCACATTTTACAGCTTGATTTATTTTATTATTTGAAAACATGTAGACAGAAAGATCCCTTTGGCCGAAGAGAAAGTCTAGAAATACATACAAGAATTTCATACATAAAAAGGTTAAAAAGATGAATCATTTTGAATAGTGTTAGGATACCAGGATAGATGTGTGGAAAAACAATTACATTTAATTCACCTCTTACATCTGACACCAAAATGAATTTTAAAAGCATCAAAGGTTTAAATATGAAAACTGAAAACATGAATAATTAGGAAAAATACTTAAAATCTTGGTGTGGTGAAGGCTTTCAAATCATGACCCCACAGCTAGTAGCTACGAACTGTTAATTTAACTGCATAAAAAATTTAAAATCTTGTATGGTAAAACTTATGACAAGCAAAGTCAAAAGACAAATGATAAATAAAAACAAATTTTCCTGTAATCCCAGCACTTTGGGAGACTGAGGAGGGTGGAACACCTGTGGTCAGGAGTTCGAGACCAGCCTGGCCAACATGGTGAAACCCCGTTTCTACTAAAAATACAAAAAGTTAACTGGTGTGGTGGTGGACGCCTGTAATCCCAGCTACTTGGGAGGCTGAGGCAAGTGAATCTCTTGAACCTGGGAGGTGGACGTTGTGGTGAGCCGAGATCAAGCCACTGCATTCCAGCTTGGGAAATGAGAGGGAAGCTTTTTCTCAAAAACAAACAAACAAACAAAAACACACACACAAGAAAACAAACAAAAAACAAATTGCAACTAAGATGCAAAGAGTTAGTTACCTGAACATATGACCATTCCTGTAAATTGATTAGACAAAGTAGCAAAACCACAACAGACAAATGGTAATGGATGCAAATGGATATTTGAATGAAGTGGATTGAATGAAATGGAAGGAAATGGAAGTCTGAAATTAGCATCACTGGGTCAAAACCAAGGTGTCAGCATGGACATGCGTCATCTGGAGACTCTAGGGGAGAATCTGTGTCTTGCCTCTTCCTGTTTCTGGGGGTTTCTGGCATCTGTGGTCTTGAGGCAATAGCATCTTCAAATCTCTTCTCACTCTGCTCCCACATCTCCTTCTCTCATGCATTCCCCTCTGTCTCTCTCTTATAAGGATACATGTGATTGCATAGGGCCAACCTGGGTAATATAGAGTTGCCGAGACCAGCTAGGTCGGGAGACCCTAACCCAGCAGTGCAAGAGGAATTAAAGACACACACACACAGAAATATAGAGATGTGAAGTGGGAAATCAGGGGTCTCACAGCCTTCAGAGCTGAGAGCCCTGAACAAAGATTTACCCACAGAATTATTCACAACAAACCAGTCATTAGCATTGTTTCTATAGATATTAAATTAACTAAAAGTATCCCTTATGGGAAACAAAGGGTTGGGCCGAATTAAAGGAATAGGTTGGGCTAGTTAACTGCAGCAGCAGCATATCCTTAAGGCACAGATTGTTCACGTTATTGTTTGTGGCTTAAGAATGCCTTTAAGTGGTCCTCTGCCGTGGGTGGACCAGGTGTTCCTCACCCTCATTCCTGTAAACCTACAACCTTCCAGCGTGGGTGTTAGGGCCATTATGAACATGTTACAGTGCTGCAGAGATTCTGTTTATGGCCAGTTTTGGGGTCAGTTTAGGGCCAGATTTTGGGGGGCCTGATCCCAACATAGAGTAATTGCCTCACCTCAAGAACCTTACTTTAATCACAGCTGCAAAATCTTTGTCATATCCAGTAACTTTCATAGAATCCAGCGATTGAGACTATTATCTTTGGGGGATCATTTTTCAGCCTGTCACATCCAGGTTATACATGGCAGCATTGTTTGTCTTAATTCAAGACTGGAAATGACCCAAATACCCATCAATGGAAAGCTTATTAAATGAATTATGACATACCCATAAAATGGAATATTATGTCTTTTCTGATATGTAAAGTTTGACAAGATGTTGCTTTAAATGAAAAATGTAAAGTACTAAACATGTGTGAGGTATGCTACCACTGGTAAAAAGTACAGACTCCCTCATATCCACATACTTATATTATGCATATGCCTGAGGATATTTTGAGCATTTCTGAAAAGATGCACAAGAAGTTAGTGACAGTATTTGCCTATTGAAAGGGGACTTGGGGAACTGGATGATTGGGGATGGGGTAGAAGGCAGGACTTATTTTTCATACTGTTCCCTTTATAAACTTTTAAATTTAAAACCATGTAGATTTGTTTCTTATTTAAAAACAATGGGTTTGAAGATCTCAATAAAAAAATCAGTGCATGTTCAAGAAAAAACACTTCAGCTGCTAGTACTGACTGGCTCTTGTTGTCCACCACATGGTCTACACCTCCCCTGCTGTGTTGTCCTTCACACAGGGCTCCCTGCCCGGCTCAGTTTCTCTGTACCTGCTCAGATCTTGCCACTGGTAGCTGTACACTGCAGGCGGCAGCCTTCTTGTAGACCAGTTACTTTCTTTACTGTCCACTTGACTGATAGGAAATCTGCTTCTTGCTGACACAGCAACCAGTGGGAGGGAGACTGCCCTTCTGTCCTCTCATCTCTCTCCAATTCTGTTCTTTCCCAGCTCTAGTAAGTAAGTGACAGATCTGCTGCACAACCAGACTGCAACTCAGGCATGCAATGCCATCTCCCCGAATCTTGAGAGAAACCCACACCCCTACCTTGCCTTGGGGCAGGAGGAATAGAGCCCCCTTGCAATGGGAAGGTATTCCCCCTCACTGCCTGCACTGTTCTCTCCACAAAGCTGAAACTCTAAGGGCTATGGACTAACATCCCTTCTTCAGCCATGGAGTTGGATGTAAGGAACTGCTTGTCTGGAATATTCTTTTATAGATTATTGTACTTCATGGTAAATCCTTAGCAGTACAGCAATCACATACCTCACACCTTCTAGCTGGAACACAGTTAGAAACTTGTAACAGGCATACAAAAGGCATTTTGAATATCCAAAGTAGATATGAGAATGTTTATTATCTAAATCTCCTGCCTTTAATTTACAAGAGAACACAGAGTTCCTAATTCTGAGCCTTTTATCCCTCACTTTACTCATGTTTATAACAGTCCCTATGACCTAATTTCCACCCTTAGCAGATTAGAAGCAACAAGTTATAACTGGGAAGAGGCAAATCTAGTAACTGCATAAAGACAATGAAAGCAGCAATAAAGTTACAACTCCCAACAAAAGGAAAGGCATAGAAACCATTTTAAAAAGAACAATAATAACAAACTCAGTGAAGGAGCAAATTCTTTATTTCCCTTGTGGTCATCATTTTAATTTAGCAAGGTACAATTTTTTGCATATTGACTCTCAGTTTTCAAATATTTAATGTGTCATGTTTTAGAAAGCAGATAAGTGCATAAGACATTTTTGAGATGTCTTTATCCTCATGTGTTTAGACTTCTTTTAATGAAAAATCAATATAAACATCATTTATCTATAGCAGCCTGTTTCATCTGTGATACCAGATACTCATCTCTGCAGTTAGGCATTTGACATATTGATACTGGGAACAGCAATACACTATTCAAATATGCATCTTGGTGGTCTTGTAACATAGAAATGGAACCAACTACTGTGCTTGAAAACAAAATTTCCACTATGCACTATATACATGTAACAAAATTTCTCATGTACTCCATAAATATTACAAAAAAAAAAAAAAGAAAAAGGAGTTTTTACATTGGACCTCTTCAAGTATGCTTCTAGATTCAGGTTAACACTAACATGCACTTATTGTAGATAATTCTCCCAGTTCACTTTTGTATACTACCAAAACATGTGTTTGTTCCATGACTCCATGTCACTTCCCACCTTGCATAAGCCCACAGGTTTGCATGGCAGGGTCCAGGTCTATGTAATTTTTTTTGTTGGGATTAATATACCTTGAATAAATGCTCATTTTATGTATGCATGAATGATTGTTGACTGAATTAAATATTCAAGTTTGCATGGCTTCTAACAAACAGCATTTTAAGGGATTTTGTTAAACACGCCCATAGACACAGATAATTGTCTAGGGATGGGGACAGACGCAAGGAAGGACCAGGCTTGGTCTTCCCATAATTAGATTAGAAAACACAGAGGGAAATTTGATTGATGCCAGGTGTCGGACCTGAAGGGTTATGTAGAGTTGGCCAGGTGGTCACATTGGACTATGTTCAAAACAATTAAGTAGAAGTGTTCCAGAATGGCCAGTTGTGAGGGCTACAACACTTAGGAGGATGTGCTTGAAACCTGTAGATCTGAAAACATAACAAGTATAGTTTCATGAACATTTCAGCTGCCTAAACATCTCTCTTTCACACACTTCTGATTCCTTATACAAATCTAAGATCAAGATAACCAGTTGGGGGCCATCAACTATTGAGAAAGAAGGCAATAAGACATTAATTTTACAAAAACATCTTGAAACTTGGGCCAGAATTCTGCTGCTTGAAGAGTCGTGGTTTTGTAGGAGAACCCCAGCAAGAATCAAATGCAGATATTTAGACCCGGGGTGAAGGACCACAGGACCAGATATTCCTCCATTGCTGTCTGGCGCTGGGGTTTGTAGTATTTTAATGAAGCAAGGATTGAGTCTGCTAAAAGTTAGAACACTTCTGTGTCTTGCTTCTTCTCGTTAGGGACTGTGGTCTCTTCAGCAGGTTTGGATGGGCTCTGGAAAGGGAGGCTTTTCACATTGAGTCCCTCTCCACTTGGACACAAAAAGGCTGCTTCTTGCAGTTGCGGATGTTCTTCTAACCAGAGGAGGCTGGTGTGCTGTGTAGCTGTGAGTCAGGAAGGCTCAACCAGAGAACAAGTTGGAGACAGACAGTGTGGCCCTGGGAGACGTTTCTGGCTCATGGCTTCAGTTGTTCCCACCCTCCACATTCCTTGCCTTGGTCCCAGTGGGACCCAGGTGGGTTTCTTGTCCCTGAACGTTTTCACTTATTTTTTATTTAAGCTACTTTAAGTGAGTTTCTCTTTCTTGCAATCTAAAGAGACCTCACAGGAACATGGGTTAATTTGTTGACATTTCTTTTTCAAATAAAAAGTGTGCACATCACATAATCTGAAATCAATGCTTATAACATGTAGGTGGGATCAATAACGTTGTGCAAATGTGAAACTGTGATTGTAATGATGCAAATTGCCACACAGTAATAGGAGAGTGTGAAGAAGCCAGTTTAGACTCAGGCTCACCTGTATTTTAATCTAGATTTAATTATTTATTTGCTGTGTGGCTTTGGGCAAATAACTTAAGCTTTCTGAAACTATTTTTTAATCTGTATATGGAGGAAACAGCACTTATTGTGCTGTTTGCTGAGAAAATTAGGATAATATATGTACAGTACTGAGCAATGGACCTGGCACTTAGTTAGATGTTTGATAAAGAGTGACTATCACATGACTGTGAGTACACAGGCAAGGAATTAGTTGATCAATCATGACTGTCATGGCAAATGTAAGAGTGAAATGAAAAACCTGTTTTATGAATAGAATAACCAGATATTGGCAAATGTAGACTTGTCAATGAGCAAGTGTGTGAGAAAGTTTGAAGTGTCTGTGGAGACGTAAGGAGATTCTGATTGAATGAAGAAACTGCCTAACAAAGAGTAAGAATTCCAAGGAATTAACCTACAGAATATACTTGTGCCACATGGAAAACCTGTGAACAACCTCAACTCATGTGGCATGTCATGACAGCTGCCAGAGAGCAGTAAAAGACTGAAATTCCCATATGCTGGATAAAGGTAAGATATTAACCACGGTTATTACAGTAACTATGGAAATTATGAAGGAGATTTGCAGAACAGATGGGCTAACCTCCAGATGCACTTCAGGGATTAACAGACCGCCTGAAAAATCAGAAGCCCATGTGTTTGGATTATTTCATCTGAACTTCTATGCTCATGTGATCTGGAGTCACAAAAGATACTGTCTCTCTTGAATAAGTTGAAGTGCTTTCCTGTAGATTTCAAAGTGCATGATATTCACCTGGAGATGCCAATCCTGTTCCAATGCAGATTCTGAGGCAGCAGATCTGGAGTGGGGCCTGAGATGCCCCGTGTCTAACAAACTCCAGGAGATGCTGACACCTGTGGTCCAAAGACGACAACTTTAAGTAGCGAGGTTCTATGAGTCAGAAAAAAATCAATGGTGAAAATAATTTTAAGCATTATTCAGTTTTTCTACTTCAGTAGGGCAATGTTTACATAAAGGAATTGAGAATGGAATAGATCTCTGAACAATGTACTCCTCAAGCCTACTTGCAAAATCTTGGGCATTGGAGACGAGCTTTGAGCTCAAAACCTGCAGGCATTAGCCTCAGTATTTCACTTGCTGTCAAACTGACAGGCCATTGCTTGCTGTCTACTTCTCCACACCTGGCACTTGTGACAACTTTGCCCTGCTTTTTAATATCAGTGCTACTGGTAGAAAGTGGATGGATAGGATATAGGGGCAATGACAGGAAGTGGCCTATGAAATCATGTCACAGTAGGATCTGTAATCCTTTCAACTGTGACAGTTCATTGTCACTTAGCATAAATTGTTGGTTATGAATATTTAACACATTTGCAATTAGCTCATCTACCAACATGATAACTGAGATGGAATAAACCATTGAATAAAGCTGCTAGGATTGTGTACATAATGCCTTTCTGATTATACACACTTACACATCTGCTTTTGCTTTTCCCTCTCCTCTGGTACTCTTTTGATTAATTTTTATAAAGACATATGCCACACCTCACTGCCTTCCGTGGTCTCATACTGTGCTAAGTAGATAAAGGCATTTTTCAGATTCTGGGTAGAAAATTTAGTCTTAAGTTTCTGAGGTGACACCATCTAATGCATGGTATCCAGCAGGAAGAATGCCTAGAATCTTTTGCTAATTTATCACCAAATCCATCTGTGGTCCAATTACCAAATTGCCCCAGTTTTTTCTGTTCCAAAAAGGCATTACATATTATCTGCTTGATTCATTCTAATTGGGTTGTAATGCAGATTAATTTAAAAATCCACAGAGGAGGGGATGACCACTTGGTTTAAAGTCAGGAAAGCTTGCAGTTCACTGGCTATGTGACCTTGTGTCTAATCTCTTCACCTTTCTGGGCTCCAGGTTCTCTTCTGTAAAGACAATGGTTAGTCATCACTTACTGATATTTAATTTTTAAGATCATAGGTTGTTCTCCTTGTACTGTTGGAATTAGCATCTTGCTACTTCTTCAGAGAAATAAAAGAAAAAAAAAACAAAGAAAAGTAGAGGAGATACTACAGAATAGTAAGTGAGAGAATAGGGAAGAGAATCATCTTGCTGACGGCTATTCAGCGGAAGCTTTTTCCTCTTGGTGAAAACAACTTGTAGCAGTAACATGGAAACTACTTGTGCTTGATCCAGAAAACAAAAAGAAAATGTTGCACTACTCAAACAGACACTATCTATATGCTTTGACTAATAATCAGTCCTGCTGCTAAAAGGTTTTCATTTTTCCTAAGTGCATTTCAATCTGTCATCGAGGTGGGGCAGGCAGGTCATATTATCTTTGGGCTCTTTGCTGAATTGTGCTGTCTGCTTTGTTGATAGTTCCATACTCTGTTTTTCTTCATGTTTTTAGAAAATGATCTTGATTATTTCTCCCATGCAGCTTGGATTTCTAAAAAGCTACTGTTTTGGAAATGCAAAAGGCAATGAGGAATATTGTAAGAGTTACCAGAAGTTGCCAATAATAATTGTTTTGCTACGTTACTTTGTATAGGAGTGTAGGACTTTTATGTTTGTAAAAATGCTTCCACATGCATTAGTTAACATATTTGGCTGATATTCCAAGACACAGTACCTTTTAGGATGGGCTTTTTCTAGTCCTTCTGCTGATGGAATCTGGAATCTAGCATTTAGAATCATCCCAGCACTGATTAGACGTTAAAGGCCAAATTTATGAGTCAGCAACCTTCTTATTTCCTGATTTCTTTCCTATTGATTTATCATGAGTCCTAAAAGAATATTTAAGCATTTACTCATACTTATTTACCTATCTAGTTTGTCTTTTGTCCAATAGTCATAAGGTGCCACCATCTATAATTTGCTAGATTATGGAGAAACAAATATATATGACAGCATTCCTACTCTGAGGGAGCTCAGTGTAACGGTAAAAACAGACAGGAAAATCCAGGCCCAAGATACACTGGGATAAGAGCCTTGCTGGAGGGAGACATGGATAAAGGTCACCCAGCCAGCGCAACCTGAGGACGGTCAGCAAACGCTCCCAATGGGTCAGTCATTAGGGCTGAACGTCATTAGCCAGAAGAATGGGTGGTGGATGAGAAGAAGACATCCTTCATTCAAAGACAAGAACCAAAACACAGAGATTTGGAGGTCCCAAGCACCATGACCAATAAGCAACAGCAACACAGCAAATGCATTTGATACTTTACTAATATAGTTACCTGTTTAACTCTTTATTGTAGAAATTAACAAATGTACACTCAAGTGAAGGAGGATAGTAAAAGGTCTTGCAGGCTCATAACCCAGCTTTTGTGATTTTGTGTTAGGAAAAATAAAACTCAGATCTACTGTCAGCTTTATGGCTTCAGGAGACTACATGACGAGACAGAAGAGAGGAGTCAGAAACAGGTTCATGCAGACATGGGAACAACAAATGGCAGACCCAGGACTGCAAATCTATGGAGGAAGGATGAAATATTCAATAGTAATGAGATCATTACTTAACCATATGAAAAAAATAAATTTGGATCCCTCCTTCACAATCTATGTTGTAAATATAAATTCCATGTTGGATTAAAGACCTGAACATAAACAGCAAATCATGAAATTTTTTGAGGAAACTATAGAAGAATATCTTTATGAACTTTGAGTAGAAAAGAATTTCTCACAGTTAAAAATCACAAAACTTAAAGTAATAAATTTAAATTTACCAGAAGAAAAACCCTACGCTTCTTGTAGGCCAAAATGAAAATTAAAAAGACAAGCCATAGTCTGGAAAAAAAATCATATACATATATTACATATAATATATACGTACACATATATATGTATAATCAGTGTATATGATCAGGATTCAATTCCAGAAAATATAAAGGACTCTAACAAAGATGAACACTCCAATAGAAAAATTGGCTAGTTACATGATAAATTTTTAGAAGAGGAAATATGAATAGTCAATGAATATATAAAAATGCATTCAACCTTAAGGTAATTAGGAGATTCATATTAAAGTCATAATGCTCTAGGGTGGGTTAAATAGAAGGATTCACCAGTATTTTGAATGTTTTGCATCTTAAACTGGATGGTGGGTGCACAGTGTTTCTTACATTATTCTGTGTGCCTTATATGCGTGAAGCTTCACAGAGATATCTTCATGTATGTATGTATATATTATATATTATATATAATATATATAAAAACATGCATGTGTGTATATATGTAGGTAAACTATATAAGTTGAATTTTATTAAATAAATTAGTATAAACTCTTTGCAGGGTTTCATTATCTACACAAGTGCCTTACTTAAGAATTACATTACAAAAAACTAGCTGGGCGAAATGGTGGGCGCCTGTAGTCCCAGCTACTCGGGAGGCTGAGGCAGGAGAATGGTGTAAACCTAGGAGGTGGAGCTTGCAGTGAGCTGACATCCGGCCACGGGACTCCAGCCTGGGCGACAGAGCGAGACTCCGTCTCAAAATAAAAATAAAAATAAAAGAATTGCATTGTATGGGAATGATGCAATTGAATTTCATTCTTCGCCAGATATCAAAATTGGCATAATTAATTAGGGGGTTAGTAGAAAGGCCAACACATGGAGTGTGCGCTGTGGTACCTGGATGGGTAATTCTGGCTTTTCACTAAACCTCTCTAAACCTCAGTTCCCTCACTGGCAAATGGAGGGAATCCTACCAAAGACCAACCAGTACTGCCTTACACTTTACGATTCTGTGTTATGCCAGCATTTCTCAAAGCGTGTTGGAAAAAATCCATGAGATTCTAATCGGGATTCCTTGAGTACAGCACTCTGCTATCGAACAAGTTGGGAATCATTTATCATTGTAACGTGCTGTCCTCTTCAGAGTGTGGATGCGCAGTAAGAAGGTGTGGAAGGAACAGAAACTGGGAGAAAGAAACCAGGCCTGAAGGTCTGTGCCCCTCGGGCATGTTCCCTCGTGCTGTCCCACTTCTGGCTCCAGGGGCATCGGAGTTGTTTACTTGACAGATATTTATTGAATCCCTTTGTGTAGCCAAAGATAATGAGAGACAGGAGGAGGGGCTGGGAGACCTTCTGTTCTACACTTCCCCAGTCTCTTCTTTGAAAGCACGCTTAGGGCGAGGCCATATATTGCTTTGGCCTATGAGGCAACAAAGCTAGCTGGCTGCACCTGCTTCCTGCTCAGAGCTTTCCAGATGCGATTGAAATCAGGAGAGGCTCACACGCAGCATGGGTGCCTTCCTTTGTGAGGCTGGTAAACAGCTTCAGCCGGGGTTTTTATTTTTTTGCCAAAGCAACTGTGCGATGAATAGCTGTGTATTCTTAGGGACTTCACTCAGCCCACCCTGGGTTTCAGATTCTTGTCTTTAAAAAGAAGGGCTTTTATAAGATTATTTTTGAGCTTCTTCATGTTCCTTTATTACCTAAGACATTTATAAATGTGTCCGTTCAGAAATTCTACACTAATGAAAACATTAGCGTAGAAGTATTCAACAAAGGAATGGGTTAGTAAGACATCCATTAAAAATGTTTGTTGTTGAGAACCTACACTGTCTTCAATGCTGGAGAAACAGCAGTGAACAAAAACAGACCATGTCCCTTCTCTCATAAAGGCTACAATTTCATGGGAGGAGACAGATAATAAATAAAGAATATGCCTGAACATCAGGTAGTGTTAAGTGCTAAGAATAAAAAAGCAGGCTATGTGCCTAGAGAGTGCCAGCAGGGGATTATTTTGTGTTAGAAGTTTAGGGAAGGCCTCTCTATTAAGGTGCCATTCAAGCTGAAATTTACATGAGGGGTAAGCCACTGTTGGTGGGAAGAAGGTTCTAGGTGGAGGAAATGCCAAGGCCCTGAGGTGGGAGTGTGCCCGGCATGTACAGGGAGCATCATGGCAGCAAGAGGAGAGTGGCCGGAAATGAAGTAAGGGAGCTCGTGGGAAATGATGAAAATTCTGTATTTCATCCAGAGTGAGATGGTAAGTCAAAAGAGAGAATCGAGAAGATAATTCACATGATCTGAATATAGTTTTGGAGAAACTGGCTGAGACTAGTCTGTGGGAGGTCAGGAGGGGGAAGGAAACAGGGTATCTAATTGGAGGCTATTCAGCAGCATGTGAGAGAGACAATGGTGGCTTGTAGTAGACTCTGGGGTAAGATTCTGAAAAATCCCAGTGAAGGACTCCAGTTCGCTTAGCTATAGCCAAAAGGTCAAGGTTCTGTGATGGCAGCTCCTCCTTAAAACGTGACCCAGAGAGGAGAGGCAGTGCCCCAGAGGAAGGGGATAAAGCATGAACAGTGGATGTGAACTACACTGTTGCCAAGATGAAATGTGACGACTCTAAAACAAAAAGCACCACGGGAACAAAGAGTAGAAGAGAAGGCATTGAGACTAAAAATTGTACTCAAAATTATTTTCTCACGTAATCACTGTGGTGTTATAAGAAAGAACACAGGGTTATAATACATTTTCTTCTTGGGACACAATCAATATATGTGCATTGATTACTTCTTATGTCCTGGGTGCTGGGTGAGGGAAGGAAGTTTCCCAGCCTGGAAGGAAATTAATAGTACCACGCTGCTTCATCTTTCTCCTTCCTTCCTTCCTTCCTTCCTTCCTTCCTCTCATTTTTTCTTTCTTTTTCTTTCAAAAAAAAAAAAACCCCAAAAAACCAGACAGACATTTCTTTCTCTATCACATAAAAGATATGCAGAGTTAAGATACTGGGCCTGTCAAGACATCTCATAATCATTACAGACTAAGGTTTTCTTCTATTTTGCAGTTCTGCCCTTACTATGTTGCCACACTTCTTATTTGCAAAGGATGTATTTGATAAAGGACTGTTTCCAAAATACATAAGGAACTCTTGAAGAGTTTTGAAAACAATCCCTTTAAAAAAGGGCGGAAGATCTGAACAGACACCTCACCAAAGAAGATATACACATGGTAAATAAATATGAAATGATGCTTATCATTGGGGAAATGCAAATTAAAACAATGAGATAATACTGCATATTTATTAAAATGCCCTAAATCCAGAACACTGACAGCACCAAATGCTGGTGAGGATATGAAGAAACTGGAGTTTTCATTTAATATGGGTGGGAATGCAAAATGGTAGAACCACTTTGAAAGACAGTTTGGTGGTTTTGTGCAAAGCTAAACATACTTTTACCATGTGACCCAACGATCACACTCCTAAGTATTTACCCAAAGAAGTTGAAAACTTACTTGCCCATAAAAACCTGCACATGTGTTTTAATAGCAGCTTTGTTTATAGTTGCTAAGACTTAGAAGTAAGCAAGGTGGTCTTCAGTAGGTGAATGCATGAATAAACTATGGTACATCCAGACAATGGAATGCTATTCAGTGCTGACAAAAATGAGCTATCAAACCGTGAAAAGACATAGGAGAACCTTAAATACACATTACTAAGTGAAAAAGTCCAATCTAAGAAGGCTACATACTGCATGATTCCAAGTATATGACATTCTAGAAAAGGCAAAATTATAGAGCCAAGACTGCAATGGCCGTAAGTTTGATTTGTGGCTTAGGTTGCAGCCTTACCTGTAAGACTTATTTAAGACTCCAGGAGCTGCTGAATACAGCTTGTTTGGAAGAAAAATCAGCCCACTCATATTTAGATTAAAAACACCTGCATTTAGAGAAGCATAAATAAACAGCAGGTGTTTCTCTGTTTCCTGAAAACAAAGTGCAAACCTTGCCTTCATTAGACGTTTTTGCAGGTTTTAGCCTCTACACCTGCTTAGACTGGAGGTGGTGCTTTGTCACCCAAATTTACTATTTGGCTCAACTTCTGGATGTTTCATAAGTGTTTATTATTCCTGTCATTTCTCCAGATCCACCAAAACCCAGAGTTTATACTACTGGGATTCAAAGAGATTTGAATCTGATCTTAGATGCAAAATGAAGAAAAGAAAAACAAGCTCCACTCTATATATTTGCCCAACAAGTTAGACTTTAATACACATAGCTCATGGTAGAGAAAACTTCCATAAGTTAAAAAAGAAATTTTAAGAGATCTAAATTTTACCCTCTTCTTACATACCTACTACCGTACCCGACACAACACTGCTCAACACAAAGTGGCATTTGGAATGTTTGCTTCTTCCCAACTCCTGCAGTGCCTGTAGAAGGGAAGAAAGATGCCCCTCTCTTAAACAGGACCTCAGCCCTATCTGGGCATTAAAATCACCCATGTGGCCTCAGGAGTCTGAACTTGCCCCGGCCCTATTAAATCTGTATCTCAGTGCATGAGGTCCAGGTATAACAGTGAAACAGCAAAAGGACTAACATAACTCACTCCATTTTTGTTTAAGGGGCTTTACCAATTCCTGCACATAAGCTGGGATAGTTTAGAGCACTGAGATAATATGCAAAATAGCAATTCTGTTGTTTTTTAAACTCTAGGATTAAAGAAGTGTATAAACAACTAACCCCTTTTTTAAAGACTTTTAGAAACATTATGACCTGACCAAGGATAAGGAAGTTCCCAACCTGCTCAGACCCTCACTGGGACACAGCTGTCCACAGTCATTGATTACCCATTGATCCCAGTCCCCTCCTTTTTCCCCTGCCCTTAACATAAAAGGAGCCTACAATTTATATCAACTTAAAATGGTGCTTTAAGACAATAGTCTACAATCCTCTCAGTTGCTGGCTCTCCAAATAAACCTGCATTTCCTCCTACCAACCTTTGTCTCTCAAATCTGGTTTTCGAGGGGCAAGCAGTTGAACCTGGGTTTGGTTACACAGGCAGGTTGTTTTCAAATGTCCCCAGGTGATTGCAGGGGACACCATGAGTCAGCATTACTGTCTCTTGACTTGAAAGAGGAGGCCCTGACTAACAGCTGGGCTTTCCCTTTATTCATATTTTGGTTTTGCTTTTAAGTTAAATTAATCCTATTGAACATGTATTTTCTATTGAGCCACATGAAACTCTATGCTTTCTTTTTAAAGACAGGATCTTAATATATTTAAGCAATTTAGTGAAGAAAGAGGAATTATCTGTAAGTTTAGATTTGACTTTGTGTAATCTAGCAAATGTGAAAACAGAGATGACGTGCAGAAGCAAGTAGTGATTCTTTCCTGGAAATGTTAATAAACAAGAAAATCACTATTGTCCCCGGGCTTTGAGGGCACGAAGTGCTGTAAAAGTGTCAGGAAGGCTGCGAACACTTGCATCTTCCAAAAGTTTTATATTTTGTTTGTAAATTCTGAGGAGAGAAAATCTTAGACACCAAATTTAGAAGTAAGTTGCTGAAAAAGTTTTCTTAATATTAATTGAGTATTGGAAAACTATAGAGAGTACAAAGAGAATGGAACTTTTGCATTGGGATCCATTAATACCATGGCTTTAAATGGAGAGATGAATAAAGGAGAAGCAGACTGTTATGAATCTGTCTCCCTCTTCAGCCCATTTTCTCTAAAGTTCATGCATCTCTATCTCTGAGAAAAGACAGTTAAACAAGAGAGTCACACAGCAGGTATCTTGCAACACAGTAATGGCATAGTTGATTGGTCTGTTTAATAATTGTATGTTTATTATATTATATTTGGGAAATGCAAATTGCCACACGGTTATAGTTCATTCTGATTTTTTTTTTTACTACTCTTTGGAACTATAATAACTTTTTAAGTTTTTACATTTTTTGTTGTTTCAAAGATAGTCATCTCTGTAGGTAAGTGGAGTGGACAATGAGGTCACAAATCTAAGCTACTCTTAGATTTGTAGTTTTTTTGAAACTAGAGATGCTGGGAACTCATTAAGTGTTTGAAGCAGCTAAAATCCACACACAGAACTAATATATATATTATATATATTTCTCTAAACAAATGTTTCCAACTTCTTTTCAACTCTAGTAATTTTTCCATTTCCCTTATTAATGAGAAGGGAGAAGAAACAGAATAACATTACATGTGTGAACAAATGATACGAAATCCATTTCTTTTTTTTTTTTTTTTTGAGATGGAGTCTCGCTCTGTCACCCAGGCTGGAGTGCAGTGGCCAGATCTCAGCTGAGACCATCCTGGCTAATACGGTGAAACCCCATCACTACTAAAAAATACGAAATCCATTTCTAATTAGTTTACCTATTGGTCTGCATTTTGCCTAAATACAATGTAATTAGGTATTTTGTCATTTCAAAATTAAGCTTCAGCTATAATTGTGCCTTTGATGTCCCTCAGTAGGTAGTTAAAAAAAGGCATTTTCTCTATTTTTCTATAATACACTGAGTTTGAATTATATTTTCATTTTCACCGTTTTGCTTTTTATTGTTTGCCTGCTCATTCAGTGATGTGTGGTTAGCAATTACACACTGCTTTTTAAGAGTTTTTTCACCTTTTATTTCAAACACACCTATTACTTTAATTTTACTACAGTGACTAGAAACTGTAAGTCTGGACTTCTAACACCATTAAATTACATGAAACAGCCTCACATGTAATGATTCAATTATCCTGATAACCTGATATTAAAGTCATAATGAATGATAGAAAGCTCCATCGTCTTTTATTAGTTATGTATTGCTGCCCAATAGATATCTATTGTTATCTAACAAATTACCCCAAAAAGTAGTGACCAAAAACACCCTTTTTGTTATGATTATGGCTCTGTGGGGGGGTTTGGCCGGGGCATAGGTCTGGCAAGGTGGCTTCTATTCCTAGATGTCAGGAAGCTCAGCTGAAAAGACTGGAAGGAGAGGCATGTCTTGGTGATGGGGCTGGAATCCACTGGACATGTCTCCTCTCGCAGGTCTGATGCTGGATACTGGCTGTTGGTTGGAGCATCTAGGCAGAGCTTCACCATGTGATTTATTTCATCTGGCAGGTTTGATGGTTGCGTTTCAGTAGGAGCATCCCAAGAGACCCAGTGGGAACTGTGTCACCTTTTATGACCTAGCCCTGTAAGTCATGCAGTGGCACTTCTGCTAAAGTCACAAAACCTGCCCAGCATCAGGCAGAAGGACATAGACTATCATCTCTCTATTGGAGGAGTGTCGAGTCACCTTGTAAGAGGAGCATATGCGAAGGATTTATTGATGTGGCTGTTTTGGGGAAATGCAACCAGCCGCATACCTACAGTCAAATTTGATTGTTTTTTTCACTAGTCTTTGGAACTAGAATAATTTTTTAAGTTTCTATACTTTTTTGTTTGTTTCAAAGATACTCTTGCCTGCAGGTAAGTGGAGAGGACCATGAGGTCAGCCACTATAAATCAATGTTTCCACAATCTGCAGAGGGTTGGAACCCATGAAATTAGGAATAAGTTGTAGATTTTTGAAAAAGATAACATTGTTTCTTCCCTGTGGCTTCTAAAACAATTGGTTTCTCAGAAACTGTGAGCACATTTGCATTTGTCATAGGAAGATGCTGCGTACTTTGTGAGAGAAGGAAAAAAACAAAAATGGTGAGTTTAGCCTTATAAATCTGCCTGAACAGACACAAGAAATGTGGTCACTTCAAATAAGCCAGCTTTTCAGCACAGTGTGAGGAGAAAAGCACTTGGCCAGTTCTGGATCCTGAACTCTGTTACTTTCCAGCTGTGTGATCTTGAGAAAGTGACTTAACCTCTTGGAGTCTTGGTTTCCTTGTGTACAAAGGGAAGATAATTGAAGCCTATCCCATGAGCTGTTGTGAAGATCAAATAAGATAATTTGTGGGAATATATTTGGAAATCTGTAGAGTGTTATGCAGAATAATCTGGGAATCATGGCAGCATCTCATAGAGCTGCCGGGAGGCTTAAATGGTAGAAAAATGTAAAATGCTCAGTATAAGTATCATCTGTTGTGCAAAGATGAGATGTGATTCTTTCTATAGGTTGTATGCCAGAAGTGGGGGCACCTCTGGTTCACATTTGCATTTCTCCTGTGAACAGCCCAGTGTTTTATATATAGTAAGTGTTCACATTCCTTTCAAATGCTCAATGTCTGAAAGATTTCTGCACTTGATTTGCTCAATGAATCCCATATTTTTGCAAATCTTTCCTGGTTTGAAGCTTGGTAATAAGCTCTGATTTAGTCATTCCAACAGCTATATCAAATTTAACACTTCTAATTTTTGACGTGGAATTTGATATTTAAGTTGTTCTTTGCATTCCCAAAGATCCTCTCCAGAAAGGGTTAGCCTTCCTCCAGCCCTCCTCCACACTAGGCCTCTCAGCTCATCAAGGCATTGAACATTCACACAGATGAAACTTGTTACCAAACCAGCTCTCTGCAGAACACGACATCTGGCTCTCAATCCAAGTGCTATTTTTACAGCTCCAGGAGCTGAATTTGGAGGATTGGAGTAAGTTTAACACATGGTCTCTGTTCTCAAATGAATGACTTGTTCATGGTGTCAAAGTTTTTAGAGTTGATTTATTGTATAAGGCGAGTCTTGCAGAAATAATGGTGTCAGTGATATGATCTATTCAAGAAAGATCCTCAATCAACAGTTTAACTTTATAAGTAAAGAGAAGAGAACGGAGAAGAACTGGGAAACTGTTCTGAGGGCAGAAACCAAACAACATATTTTAGCAGAAGTTTACAGGCAGGGTGCCTCAACATATGTTGACTGTTGGATGCATTAATATATAACTTTCCAGGGAAGTGACTTTCAGCTTCAGTTGCACAGTGCAATTTCCTGGAAATCACTGCAGCTGGGTCCAGAAGATTAACTCCTGGGAGCACCATTCTGATTGAGGCGGTGCAGGCACAATGAGATATGTGCGTGTACATCTCAACCTGTGGTGACATCTTGGCCTCAGTACTGGCTACTCGAGATGTGTTCCCTGGACTAGCAGCATTAGGATCATCTGAAAGCTTGTTAGAAATGCAGAACCTTGGAAGTCACTGCTGCAGACCTAGTGAGCTAGAATCTGCATTTCACAGTATTCTCAGGTGATAGTGTATACGGTAAAGTTTGAGAAATGCTGTTTTAATGCAGTAATTCTCAAGCTCATCTGTGTGTTGGAGTTATTTGTGAAAATTTAAAAAAATCCAGATGCATGTATCTCATTGTGCCTACACCACCTAAATCAGAATCTCTAGGCATAGGATTCAGAAACAGTCTTACAAGTGGTCAGGAATGCTTAACGTTTCCTGCATAAACTATCCTCTGGCTCACCTATGAGTTTGGATTTTTTTAAAATTTCTTTGAACAGAAACAATAATTAAATTACAGTGACAACAATAGAAAAAACAAGTGGAAATAATTTGAGTATAGAATCTTTCTACTTTTAACATTTTGCTCCCTACTCTTTTACAGTCATATCATTTTTAATTTATAACTTCTTTTTGCCAATTTTTTTTTAAATTATACTTTAAGTTCTGGGATACACATGCAGAACATGTATGTTTGTTACATAGGTATACACGTGCCATGGTGGTTTACTGCACCCATCAACCCGTCATCTACATTAGGTATTTCTCCTAATGCTATTCCTCCCCTAGCCCCCTACCACCTGACAAGCCCCAGTGTGTGATGTTCCCCTCCCTGTGTCCATGTGTTCTCATTGTTCAACTCCCACTTATGAGTGAGAACATGCGGTGTTTGGTTTTCTGTTCCTGTGTTAGTTTGCTGAGAATGATGGTTTCCAGCTTCATCCATGTCCCTGCAAAGGACATGAACTCATCCTTTTTTATGGCTGCATAGTGTTCCATGGTGTATATGTGCCACATTTTCTTTATCTGGTCTATCATTGATAGGCATTTGGGTTGGTTCCAAGTCTTTGCTATTGTGAATAGTGTCACAATAAACATACGTGTGCATGTGTCTTTGTAGTAGAATGATTTATAATCCTTGTGTATATACCCAGTAATGGGATTGCTGGGTCAAATGGTATTTCTGGTTCTAGATCCTTGAGAAATTGTCATACTGTCTTCCACAATGGTTGCAGAAAAACTGGACCCCTTCCTTACACCTTATACAAAAATTAACTCAAGATGGATTAAAGACTTAAACGTAAGACCTAAAACAGCAAAAAACCCTAGAAGAAAACCTAATGCAATACCATTCAGGACACAAGCATAGGCAAAGACTTCATGACTAAAACACCAAAAACAATGGCAACAAAAGCCAAAAGTGACAAATGGGATCTAATTAAACTAAAGAGCTTCTGCACAGCAGAAGAAACTATCTTCAGAGTGAACAGGCAACCTATAGAATGAGAGAAAATTTTTGCAATCTATTCATCTGACAAACGGCTAATATCCAAAATCTACAAGGAACTTAAATAAGTTTACAAGACAAAAACAACCCCATCAAAAATTGGGTGAAGGATATGAACAGACACTTCTCAAAAGAAGACATTTATGTGGCCAACAAACGTATGAAAAAAAGCTCATCATTGCCGGTCATTAGAGAAATGCAAATCAAAACCACAATGAGATACCATCTTATGCCAGTTAACATGGCAATCATTAAAAAGTCAGGAAACAACAGATGCTGGAGAGGATGTGGAGAAATAGGAACACTTTTATACTCTTGGGGGAGTGTAAATTAATTCATAGCAAATTTTAAGTTATTCACCTTTATTGTGATTACACAAAGTATTCAACTAAGTTTTATAAAAAAGAAACCACTTTGCACTCATATTTCAATGTCTTCACATGACATTTAAAGAGTGCATAATTTCAGAAATTGGAAAGTGGTATAAACAGGTTTGGGAACAAACACCATTGCTCTTTATAAAGATAGGACTTAACTCTTAGGAGCAAAAAGAGACAGGCAACTTAGAAAATAGAAATGTAATTGTCTAGGCTAGCCAGGCTCAGCATTTCCCATTTCCATTTGTGAACTGCCTCCAAACAAAGACAAGTACTATCAGAAATTTCACCATCTATTATGCAAAGACAAAGTTGTCTGCTCACATTTTATGTATGAATGGATTGATATGTTGGGTCATTAACTCCCAACAAACACAAAGCCTTCAATTTTTCAGTCTTCTTATATAACATTTGCAGGAAAACACATCTTTAAACTTGTAAAAAATTAACCTTCGGCTAGAAATGAAAGAAATAAGAAAAGGAGTTGGGAAGGACTCATCAGGTGTTGCTTGGATGCAAAGACTTCTCAGGAATCTGGTTTAAATGCAGTTAGCTATTTTCAGATTTAATTTGTTCCCCAAGCAAAATCTATGCAAAATCCAAAATTCCTCTCCAAGCCTCTTTGGAAATAAAAGACTTGCATGTGTCCTGTTGTCTACAGTCCAAACCAACAATGTTGCTTCTGCCAATTGCTACGGTTTAAGCTATTATGGTGAGCAAATGAAACAGTGACAGAAATAGAAACTCCAATTAAAAGATAATGGTATACCAGATCATTCTTGCTGCACATTTACTCTACATCCATAAGCTCTATGATTCCCAAGGAAGACTGATTAAGAATGTGTTGCACATATTAAGCCCTGCTGTGTCTCTCTCCTCTCTCTTCAATGTGTAACATTAGCAGATAAATTTCCTCCTATGGGGCCTAGGAAGAATTGATATAAGTGAAGCATATAGTAATATTATAATGAATGTAGAATATATGTATTTAAATAAGCTTGCAGTATACAAATCTGTATATATTATTGAAAACAGACACAAGGCATATATCTAATATTGATAAGCAATCTATTTAACTGAAACTTAAGCTGCCCAATTCTTAAGGCTATTTTTCTATTGTGTGATTGGGAAAATGTTTGCAAATTTAAATTTCATGGCTATTTTTTTTTTTTTGCATACAGTTAGTTTACAACCACTGAATCAAAGAAATACGTATTAAATTATGAGACTATAAACAGACTTATTTACAAGTGGCTTGGCTCATCAATATTTTAAGAAATTGTTAAAGACATATTCACATGCAAAACCACCCTATTCAGAATTAAAACAAAATTATGGTTAATATGAAAAATTCTGACTGCATTTTGTAACAGTAAACTCAAGCACAACCATGTTTATTGAAAGACTGCACATTTTTGAAGGAAATATATTTTATTTCAATTAAAACATCTTTTTAATTTTTCTTCTTACTATAAGAGATAAAAATATTCAATTAAAAAAATCAGGTAATGCAGAAAAATGTAAACTAAAACTAAATTAAGTAAAAACTGAAAATTTTTTACAATTCTACCACTCAGAAATGACTCTTCTTAATACATAGGTATTAATTGTTTCAGACTTCTTTATGAGTATACAAGTACACTTACTAAAACGCATGCCATAAAAATGTTTGGCTAATTTTTATTTTTAACTGTGTAGCACAACCAAAATTTCTTAATAATTGGAGAGAATTCTCTCCAACTCATTCTATGAGGCCAGCATTACCCTGATACCAGAACCAGATAAGGACACAACAAAAATAACAAAAACTACAGGTCAATATTCCTGATGAACATAGATCCAAAAATCCTCAGCAAAATTCTAGCAAACTGAATCCAACAGCACATCTAAGAGCTAATACACTGTGATCAAGTGGGATTTATCTCAGGGATGCAAGAGTGGTTCAGCATATACAAATCAATAAACATGATACATCACACCAACAGAATGAAGGACAAAAACCATATGATCATCACCACCCTTTATAACAGCTCTCAACAAACTAGGCATAGAATGACCATACTTCAAAATAATAAAGACTACATATGACAAACTCATAGCTAACATCATACTGAGTTGGGAAAAGTTGAAAGCCTTTGCTCCAAGAACTAGAACAAGATAAGGACGCCCACTTTCACCACTTCAGTTCGACACAGTACTGGAAATCCTAGCCAGAGAAATCAGGCAAGAAAAAAAAAGTGGCATCCAAATTGGAGCAGAAATCAAATTGTCTCTTTTTGTAGATGGCATGATCTTATACCCAGAAAAACCAAAAGACTTCACCAAAAACCTTCCAGAGCCAATAAAAAAAAAATTCAGTGAAGTTGCAGGATACAAAATCAATTTATAAAAGTCAGTAGCTTTTCTATACACCAATGAGGATGAAACAGCCAAAAAAAAAAAAAAAAAAAAAGAAATCAAGAAGGCAATCCCACTTACAACAGCTACACGAAAAATAAAATACCTAGGAATAAATTTAACCAAGGAAGTGAAAGATCTCTATTAAAAAACCTACAACACAAACACATGGAAAGACATCTTATGCTCATGGATTGGAAGAATTTATCTAGTCAAAATGACCACACTGCTCAAAGCAATCTACAGATTCAGTGTAATTCCTATCAAAATATCAGTATCATTTTTCACAGAAATAGAAAAAAAGCAATCCTAAAATTTGTATGGAACCAAAAAAGAGCCCAAATAACAGAAGCTCTCTGGAGCAAAAAGAACAAAGCTAGAAGGATTACACTATCTGATTTCAAAACATATTACCAGGCTGTAGTAACCAAGACCATATCTATAAAAATAGATACGCAGGCCAGTGGAGTAGAATAGAGAACATATAAATACATCCGTGTATTTACAGCCAACTGATATTTGCCAAAGCTGCCAAGAATATAAACTGGGAAATGGGTACCCTCTTAAATAAGTGGTGCTGGACAAACTGGATAACCATATGCGAAAGAATGAAACTGGATCCCTATGTCTCTACACAAAAATCAACTCAAGATGGACTAAAGACTTAAATATAAGACCCCAAACTATAAACTACTAGAAGAAAACATAGGAAAAACTTCAAAAATCACTCTAGGCAAAGATTTTATAGATAAGACTGCAAAAGCACAGAAAACAAAAATAAAAATCGATAAATGGAACTATATTAAACCAGAAACCTACTGTATAGCAAAAGAAACAATTAACAGAGTGAATTGAATGGGAGAAAATATTTTCAAATTACTCATCAGACAGGGGACTAATATCTGAAAAATACAAAGAACTCAACAACTAAACAGTGAAAAAAAGTCATTGAGACATAGGCACAGGACATGAATAGACATTTCTCAAAAGACCACATACACATGGCCAACAGGTTTATGAAAAAATGCTCAACATCACTAACCATCAAGGAAATGCAAATCAAAACCACAAGGGGATATTACTTCAGCCCAATTAGAGTGCCTATTATTAAAAAGAAAAAAATAACAGATTCTGGTGAGAATGCGGAGAAAAGGGAGCTCTTATACACAGCTGGAGGGAATATAAATTAATATAACCAATATGGAAAACGGTATGGAGATTTCTCTAAAGCTAAAAATAGAACTATCATACAATCCATCAATCTCACAACCGGTTATTTTTCCAAAGAAAAAAAAATCAACCTGTCAAAAGAATACTTGCATTCACATGTTTATCATGGGATGATTCGCAATAGCAAAGTTTCGGAGTCAACCTAAGTGTCCATCAATGGATGAATAGATTTAAAAATATGGTATATATACACAATGGAATGCTATTTGGCCATTAAAAAGAATGAAATAATGTCATTTGCAACAACATGGATAGAACTAGAGGCCATTATATTAAGTGAAATAAGCCAGCAACAGAAAGATAAATACTGCATGTTCTCACTCATGTAGAGATCTTGAAGGGCTGCTGAGAACCTTTAGTGGTTGTCTGTGAGTGGCTTTTGTATATGGGATGTGAATGTGTTTCCTGCCTACCGTGGGTCACAGCGTGTACGAGTGTCTCCTGTGGACCAGCCATTAACCCTGGAAAAAAAAGAGTGCCCCTGGAGCTATTCCAGGGAACACTTAAAACTACGAACATAGAGAATAGAGTGATAGATATCAGAGACTGGGAAGAGGGGCTGAGTGGGAGAGGAGATAAAGAGAGGTTGGTTATGGGTAGAAACATACAGCTAGATAGAATAAATAAGTTCTAATGTTTAATACGGACTAGAATGACTATACTTTGCAACAATATTATGTACATTTCAAAGTAGTTAGAAGAGATGACTTAAAAAATGATACTAACATAAAAATGATAAATACGTAAGGTGATGACTTGATCAATACATATTCTATGCATGTAATAAACACACGTAATGCATAAATATGTAGAGTTACTATATATGAATAAAAGAGAAAACAAATTTAGATCTAGATGATTATTTGTAATTACTGTCAAGTTATCCAAAATATAAACTACATTTATGTGTTTAATAAGCCACTTGTATTTTGAACATCTGGATTGTTTCTTAAAGCAGTTTTTAAAATTAATTATTTAAAAATGTTTCATCTCAAAAATTCTTTTGGAATTTGGAATACACTGTTTAAAACTTCAAAGAGGCACTTAAAATTTAACTTTGCTGCTTTTATTTTTGTTGAGTCATGATGGTTTTTTGTTTTCACATTTGCATGGGCCTTCTTTTTTTCCCCACATAACATATACACAGAAAATCAGGTCAGTACAGCATTAAAGAGAAAGATCATATGGCACTAGGCCTGTCCAATTTCCGGCAGTCTTTATTAGAGAAAGGGTGTGCTAGCATTTTTGCCCTTTAACACATGTCTTATTCTAACAGGATCTTAAAATTTCGAATGGGAACCAAGATATAATACAAATGAAATGCCAAAGTGAGGCACCAGCTCATCACATGCAGCATTTACAAAGACAAATCAGCTTTAAAACTTTTGAGCACCTCATCTAGAGGTTCAAGAGAGTGAGATGTAGAAAGAGGATTTTTGTAAATGAGCAAAGGGGGCCATTCAGAACTTGATATGCAGCCCCCCATACTTTGGAGACCCAGGAGATGGTAATCTGTCTCCTAACCCAAGAAATTCGGAGGTCAGGGAAGGGCTGCTGATACCTTTTTGTGGTTGTCTGTGGGTGGCTTTTGCATATGGAAAACGGGCGCATTCCCTGTCCACCATGGGTCACAGCGTGTATGAGTGTCTCCCGTGGACCAGCCACTGACTCTGGAAGAAAGAGAGTGCCCCTGGAGCTATTTCAGACCCTTGGCAAGGGGACTCCCTCAAAGGGGTGAAGAGACTCCCAACAGTGAGCATCTGACCATGAACTGGACACACTGTGACCAGCCAAAGAAGAATCATGGTCTACATTATGAGGCCAGCATCTGGAAGAGCTCACAAGTGCATTCCTAAGAGAAAGTGTTGGCAACTACTTACCTGATACCAGAGAGCCGTGACATAAGGTGAAGAACAGACCCAGTGTGTCAGAATGTGGCTTTTCCGCAGCCCATGCTCTTCCCTGCAGTCAGCCACTGCAGGAGGCGGGAACATTGTAGGGAAAGAATGAAGTAGAATCACCACTGCCTCCACCGCCTGAAACTGACAGGCCACAGTGGGCCTAGCTGGAGAATGGGAGAGGGGGCATTAACTTTTGACCAAACATTTCATTACTATAGAGAACTGGTCATTCTAACTTTCAAACTGAGGCTTTATGTGCTAAAGTGACCATGATACTGTCTAGCCTAATTCATTGGGCCTATCTAAGATTTCACTCAGGAGCAGAAAATTTCTATTAAAGGGAAGATGTTAGGAAAAAATTACATTGTGCTTTGAGTATATTCTGTGTTTGGTAGTTGTTCAATGGGCTGCTTGCCTGCCTTTCAGTGGCTTCCAGCTGGAAACATTGGGGTCCACAGACCTGGCTGGTAAGAACACTGGCAAATTGAATGTGTGTGCATAAGCATTTGAAGCCTTGTCATTGAAAAGCCTCTTAAAGGCAAGTGCAGAGCTTCCAAAAAAGCTAGAGTACATGGTATACCCCACTTGGATATTCCTTGTGAAGAATCATTTATGTGACGGAGACAAAAACGAAAATTTTTTATCAAGGAAAAATTCAGCGACGTTCGTAGTTATTTTGCAGCATGCTTATTAGTTTATGTTGCAGTCATATTATTTACTCACATGAGGAGTCAGTTGGTAGAATGAGCCAGGAAACAAAGGCAAAAACAGGAGTCATAAGACAGAGAGGAGAAAAATAAAACTGCTGGTAGTCTGGAAAGAGTGAATCTTGTTTGTACAATTTTTGCCTAAGCTGATGATCTGGAAGTGAGCAGAGAGAAGTCCACCTGGCAGTCTGTGTTTGAGTAGGTCAACCAATGGTATCAAAGATAACAATTTTCTTTGTTCAGGAATTCTCCAGAAAGCTTTGAGGTTTGAGCTTGGAACACATAGTGGTACCATCTTCCTGGCGTGTCTGCCATTGTCCTCCCTTCATAACTTCTTCCTTGGTTCAACCTGCACCACTTAGTTCAGCAGATTTTCTCATCATTGAAAACCTTCTACCATCCCTCCTTTTGTCCATTCTAAGACAGTTTTAAGTGTGTTTGATTAGGAAGGAAAACCAGAGAGTTCCTAAAAGCTGATTTTTTTTCTAAGTTAGAAAGGGCAGACACCTTTCCATTTTTCTATTAAAAAATGAATTTTGAAAGGTGGGAGGGGAGGAGGGGACAGGAGAGACAAAGTTACCTCAGATTATATTTTGGAAGAAAGGTTTGGGGAGGTTTTTAAGCAGACGACTCTATAATTTGGGGGCAGCTCCTGCAAGGTGACCAGTTGGCTTTGTGGGAATGGATAAGGATCTTGGGGACATTTTTACTGTATATAATGTAGTGTATTTTCCCTCTGGTGTTTCTTAAAGAGTTCTGCAATAAAGATTTAAATTGCTTTTCAATTCCTTTGTAACTCTTCTGAAAGCAATGCTGTGCTGAGAAAGGCAATGAAAAGAGCCAAGTTTATTCTAGTCATACATGTTAAAGATTTGACAAGCCTTCAATAAAGACACTTAAAAAAAACCAACCTTCATCAAACTTATTTGACCACACTATCCTGCTTTTAGAGAATATGAATTTATGTGTAATTATTTGGAATACACTTGGGGAAATGTGATTCCTAATTCACACGATCTCAAGGTAGGTCAAGAATTCTAAAAAAAAAAAAAAAATTATTCACTCTTTTCCTAACTTAATTCAACAGAGCCATGTAACATTTCATGAAGTAGGATGACTGTCCAGGGTTGGATGCTGTCCCCTACAAATTCAAGTCCTTTCGGAAATCACAGAATGTGAACTTATTTGGAAATAGAACCATTGCAGATGTAATTAATTCAGATACGGTCATAATGGAATAGAGTGGGCCCTTAATCCAGTATGACTGGTATCATTTTAAGAAGAGGAGAAGAGACTCAGAGACAGAGACAGTCAGGGGAGAACATCATGAACAATATAGGCAGAAATGAGAGTGATGTGCCTGCATGCCAAGGAATACCCAGGACTACCAGCAATACCAGAAGCTCAGAGAAGGGCACAGTTTTCCCTGAGCCTTCCAAGGGAATGTGCTGACACCCTGATTTTGAGTTCTAGGCTCCAGAAATGCAAGAAAATAAATTTCTGTTGTTTAAAGCCACCAGAAATTTAAACAAATTTCTGTTCTTTAAAGCTTGTGGTAATTCATTAAGGCAGCCTTAAGAAAATGATACAATGACCATGTCTCAAAATTAAAGAAATGCCTGATTTTGTAATCTTGAAAACTTAAGACCACTCAGCAATGAAAAGTAATAAACCATTGACACATAAAAAACCGCAGATGAATCTCAAGATAATTCCATACAAAAAAGAGTACATGCTGCATGGCTGCATTTACATAAAATTCTACCAAAGTAAACTAACCTATAGTGACAGAAAGCAGGTGGTTGTCTGTTTCAGAGTGCCTGTAGGGGCAGGAGGCGTTGGAGGATGGGTTTTCAAAAAACACAAAGTACCTTTTAGGATCGTGGGTATATTCACTATCTTGATTGCAGTAGTGGTTTCATCTTGTATGTATATGTCAAAACTTATCAAAATTGCATAGTTTAAGTATGTGCAACTTATTGTATGTTAATTGCACCTTAACAAAGCTGCTTAAAATAAAACAACTTGGGGACTCATTAGTTTAAAATAACCAAGAAAATATTGTGCAAGTTTGCATGGAGGACTGGTGGGAGCATTAAAAAGTACTTCCACTGTTGTGCACTCTCTCTCTCTTCCTCTCACTCTATTCTTGTCCTTAATTGAAAGCGGTAAAGCAAACACATTACCAAAGCAACTCTAATTACTTTCTCTGGACTAGTCTCCAGCAAATTAGGAAAAAGGAGCTGAGAAAACCATTTCAGCCCTGAAATACCACTGTGGGATCTTTTCTTCGGAGACAATCTCAGCATATAGCAAACAGCATTCATCTTGTGCTCCAGGACAGCCCCATGGCTGTGCCCAGAATGCACCTTGGGAGATATCCCTTCCCCTCTTGCAGTGGACACGGTTATTTTCCCTGCCGCTTTCCCTCTGGCTTTAATTAAATGTCACAGCAGAAAAAGGTTACCGAAACAAATGATGCAAAATGTTCTGCTAGTTCTGATCCATCCTTGAAGACACGGTCTCAGCCGGTCTTTCTCCATAAAGGCTTGCTCACCTCTGCCCTGCCCATTCCCCACAGCTCTTGCTCTCATTCTTATGTCATGTAAAAGAGCTTTTGGTACACACTGGTTTCTACTGCTATTGTTTTGCATACTAGTCATGGCTCCCCAGTCACTATGATATTCTTGGCCTGTCAAACCTGATATCTTTCTAGTTGAAACCCTCTTTTCCATTCTAGATTTATGCCTATCCAGATGGTGGGATATATTCTGTTCCTTAAAGGGCACAACAACAGCATGCATACTTTTCTCTTACTCTTCCCTTTCATTTCACCTCAGGCCTGGATGCATCCTTTGTTTGTCTAGAATGCTACTATGCCAGTGTGCAGCTGATAACTTGAGATGCCTTGCCTGCAACTCTGTGATAGGGGACCTTTTAACAAGGATGCTGTGCCCACACAAGCCAGAAGTGTTGGAGCATTAAACACTCCCCAGGAGGAAACTCAGCCAGTGAATGACGACAGACGGTGTGTGAGTTCTCCAGCTCCCTCGCCCCTCAGGTTAGCTAGCTCTGCAGTGTGTTCCACACTGCTTCTCCTGGCTGTCCCATGGGAAGAAGTTTCAGTTGTCCACCACTTAGTTGTTGTAACAATGCATGCCTTATAGGCTGCCTCCCTTCCTTACATAACATCCCCGCTTCCCTGCTGGTGTTGCAGGAAACATCCAGGTAAACTGGAATTTTCCTCTCAGTGGCTGCTCCTGGGGAAGCCCCCCCATAAGATTAAGACCTTGTGTTAGTACCCATTGGACAGTTGAGCCTCTTCCCAGTCCTGATCCACAGCCCTACCATTGCTGTCTCCCACTCTTTACACAGCCCCATTTCATATGATTGAGTCCTCAATTGCAACTCCACCTATTGCCATGTACTTGAGCCCTTCAGGCTGACTTCCTGCATTTCTTCTCAGTGTGCATTTGCCATCTGGATAGAGATGCACCTTCTCTGCTAGAGAGCCATAGGAGAGAAATACCCTGTAGGGAACGCTGAAGAAACCACGAAAGGCTTCTTTAAGCATTGAATGCATTGGTATGCATTCAGATACTCCACAGCCCAGTTAGGAAGGACTGCTATGCCTTCTTGACTTTCCTCAGCCCACGACTTGGATCCTGGCATCTAGGTGGTGAAGGCAGGGGAGGGAGAGCAGGAAAAAGGAAAGAACAGAACCATCCTCTTTCCTTCCCCCACTCAAGGCTTTTCTGCAGCTTGAAGTGCTCACTTGACTCCCAAACTGCTAGACCCAGACTGCGATAGTGCCACCCCTTTCCCACTGCAGTTGTAGGAAAAGGTCTCCCAAAGGCATCCATGCCTTCACCCCTGGCACTCGTGAATGTGTCACCTCACATGCATGGCAAAAGGGACTTGGCATGTGATTAAGGTTACAGAACTTGAGACAGGGAAAAAATATCCTGGATTATCCACGTGAGCCCACTTTAATCACACAAGTCCTTAAAAGTGGAGAACCTTTCCCAGTTGGGGAGAGAGAGAGAAGCTGGAAGAAGGGGAAGAGAGTTGAAGCATGAGGGGAACTCACTCTGTCATCACTGGCTTTGAGTATGGAGAAAGGAGGCCACAAGTCAAGGAAGACAGAGGGCCTCTAGAAGCTGGGGATGGCTCTCAGCTGACAGGTCACAAGGAATCTTGATCCCACAATCAAAAGGAACTGAATTCTGTTAAAAACCAAATGAGTAGGGAAACAGATACCCCCCCTAGAGCTACCAGAAAAGAACACAGCCCTGACAACACCTTGACTCTACCCCAGTGAGATCCATGTTGCACATCTGACTTTAAAAACTTTAAGATAATGCATTTGTGTTGTATAAGCCACTCTGTTAGCAGTTATTTGTTATGGAAGCAATAAAAAATGAATACACTGACCATCTAGGGAGATTCTCTACATGCCTAGTAGTCCTCCAAAAGAAGAAAGCAAACCTTTTGAAAGTGCCTCCCTGTCAGGCTGCAAAATAGCAAACACTTTGGCAGATCTCTTATTAAGCTGCTGCTGCTTATCAGGGAAAAAGGGAGAACATCAGGGCATGTGACTGGAAGCCAATGCATCTACTCTCATTGTTGCCTCTAAATGGGCAACACCAGGACACTTCACTGTTCATCTTACCTCATTTTTCTCTTTTTCTTATGCTTGTGTACCCAAAAGCTTAATGTGTATCCACATTATTGCTCAAGGAGGGGCACTGGAAAGTTCCAATCAATTAAAACAGTACTTAAGTTTTATCCTGCTAATTAATCTACCCTCTCATTGGACCGAAAAAGCCATCTCTTCATTGAAGCCTGCAACCTCCATTAATACCTTGGCCTGGGTTTTTCCTCCATAATTTCAAACCAGTTATTTTTCAGGTATCAAAGCCGAGTGGAGAGGCCTAATTAATTGATAAAACTATGGTCACCTGTAGTGGATTTGACAGTGAGCACGGCTCTTAGAACACAGACTCATTAAAAATGCTTCCTGTCTCTCAATCGAGATTAAGGAGATCTAAGGAAGACCAAACACCTAACAGTGGATTTACTTATCTGAGATGGGTGATGATGACAGTCATATCACACTTGAGATCTTACAATGTTATATGAACATCTTATATAGTTTTTGGAATCAGAAAAAAATGCAAGTTTTATTTTTGTTTAAAGAGAATTCCAAATGAATTCATCCAGAGATTTGAGGGTGTTTTTGTCATTTCAGGGGCTGAGGTCAGGTTTTAAAATGATTTTGTTTCTCCCCAAGGATGACATATACATTTTTATTATACTTTAAGTTCTGGGATACATGTGCAGAATGTGCAGGTTTGTTACATGGGTATACATGTGCCACAGTGGTTTGCTGCACCCATCAACCCATCATTTGCATTAGGTATTTCTCCTACTGCTATCCCTCCCCTAGCTCCCCCAGCACCTGACAGGCCCCAGTGTGTGATGTTCCCCTCCCTGTGTCCATGTTTTCTCATTGTTCAACTCCTACTTATGAGTGAGAATATGTGGTGTTTGGTTTTCTGTTCCTGTGTTAGTTTGCTGAGAATGATGGTTTCCAGCTTCATCCATTATTAGAGAAATGCAAATCAAAACCACAATGAGATACCATCTCATGCCAGTTAGAATGGCGATCATTAAAAAGTCAGGAAACAACAGATGCTGGAGAGGATGTGGAGAAATAGGAACACTTTTACACTGTTGGTGGGAGTGTATTAGTTCAACCATTGTGGAAGACAGTGTGGCCATTCCTCAAGGATCTAGAACCAGAAACACTCCCATTACTGGGATTTATAATCCCAAAGGATTATAAATTATTCTACTATAAAGACACATGCACATGTATGTTTATTGCAGCACTATTCACAATAGCAAAGACTTGGAACCAACCCAAATGCCCATCAATGATAGACTGGAAAAAGAAAATATGACACATATATACCATGGAATACTATGCAGCTATAAAAAGGGATGAGTTCATATCCTTTGCAGGGAGGATGGTATTGTTTAAACATCAAGTTTTGATTTCTGCTATTGTTCAAATCTTTATCCTATGCTTTGAAAAAAACCTTCTTTCCTTCAATTACAGAGAAGGAAGAATTAAGTATCTCCTACTAGAATGGTGGCTTTATCATTTTTTCCAGTCTTAGGGTGGTATATTTATTTTAAAAGCTATAATATCATTATTGTGAAATTTGGAATTCCTGTATTGCTCTCGTGCACTGAAACCTTTATCAGTTTTTAGTGCCTCACTTTAACACTGCTGATGCTTTGTCTAGAAAGTCTGTTTTGCTTACTATTAATATCTGCACTAACTCTTCTTTAATTGGTATTTGTATGGTATCTCATCATTTAAGTATTTATAATACCATATTCTTCACATTTGAAAAAATCCAGACTGTAAATTTTTGTCACTTAACAAATCTACATTGATTGTGATTGCAGAAATATTTGGGTACACTTTTATGTATTTTCAAAATTTGGCCTTTTTCATTTTTTTATTTTATATTTTACTTGACCTTTTTAATTTTTAAATTTTCTTTTGGATCTTGTGTGTGTTTCTCTAATTCACTTATTTCGTCTCCTGGTTTTGAAATTGTATATCCTATTTATATACCCTATATGTAACAGTAAGTCCTGTTACTTAAGTCTATTACTTAAATGGTCACCCTAGTGATTTCTCTTTTATGTTTTGAATTTTTACTAAAGTGTAATTTACATATAGAAAACTTGCATATCTTACAAGTGTACAGCTTACTGACTTTTCCCAAATGAACACCCTCCTGTAGCCAGCATGTAGATCAAGAAACAGAGTACTCCCATTCTCAGAAGGTTTCTGCATGCCCCCTTGAAACTGCTACACCTATTGAATGTAAGTTTAACAAGGTCTAAGATTCAGCATAATCTTTAGGCTTCTCACAAACAAAATAAGATTTTACTGTAGAATGTTTTACTTCCGTTCACCAGCTCCTAGTTTCTGTACTATTGTTGTCAAGAATTTTAATTCAACTTTATTTTTTAACCCCAAACATTTACTATGACATGCTTATCATTTTCTTTGTTTACCATTCCTTCTTGTGTCTTAGATTTTCCAGGCATCGTTGTCTTTCGTTTTGAGGTTTCTGTAGTTAAAATCTTTTGGCAAAATAGTCTCCATTTTGGTTGTCTGAAAATGTCTTTAACCTCATTTCTACCGCCCCCTGCAAGTTTATCTTTGCTAGTTGTACAATTCTATGCTCACAGTCATTTTTCTCTTAGCACTTTGAAATTGTATTCCACAGTCCTGTGCCTTTGGCTGTCATTGATACAGCAGTTCTCTTTCTAGTTGCATGTATTTGTCTTTTTTTCTGGCTATTTCTAAGATTTTTTTAAAGATAAAAATATGTTATACAATTTTACAGGGATATGTCTACTTATGAGTTTGTTTTTATTTCTACTGATTGGGTTCAATATGGTTTCTGCATCTGAGTTAATGTAATCCTTTCAGCAGGCAGTTCTGGAAATTTCTCAGGCGTTAATATCTTCAGTTATTGCTTCTGGCCCACTGCCTCTTGATTTTCTTTCTGAAACCTTGATTACACATGTTGGACCTTTTCATCCTATACTCCTTCCTGTCGTCTCTCTGCACTGCATTTTTCCACACATCTCCTTGTACTTTTTTTCAGATCCACTTTCCCATTCGTGCATGAGCTCTCATTTCAGATGCCTCTAACCTGCTGCTTCCCCCATCTGTGGAACTTCTGATGTTAATTGTGACAGTTTTCTTCAGAAGCTCTATTTGTTTCTTTTTCACAAATACCTGGTCAATGTTGGGTGTCTTTTATTCCTTCATCATGTTTCCAATGCTTTTATATCTGTTCATGTATTAACCATAATTATTTTGTGTTCTGTGTCTATTAATTCCCGTATCTGTAGTCATTGCCAGTATGATTATCTTGTTATTTTTCCTGTCACTCATGTTACCTTGTTTTCCATGTGTGATGATATTTGATGGTGAGCTCATTTTTTTTGGAGCTTTGTCTCTAGTAATGCTTTGGAGTTTTGAGTCAAGATGATAGTCCTCTAAAAAGAATGTGTCATTGTTTCTGCTGGTTTCTTACACATACTACTAACCCAGGAACACTTTAATTTACAGTCAGGGTTTGGGTTATTTCAGAACTCATAGGTTAAGGAAATTCTGCCCTCAACCTAGTGGTGGTAGTTATGGTCAGAGATTTCTAAGGAAGTTTATTTAAAAAGTTATTATTATTAATGTTTCTCCCATCACCAAGGCTAAGACATGAGACGTGAATGGATCACCATCCTCTCTCCTCTTGGAAGGGTTTTTCCCTTGTCTATGCCTGACAGCATTATCTCTTGAAGGTCCCAGCTTTATGTCGAATATTTTTTCAGGACTCCCACCCATTTTGGGTACAAGTTTTGTTTTCTGTTCCCCATCACATGTCTCGCTAAAATTCAAGGTTGAGAGAGCCTGAGATCAGAGACACACAGAGAGAATGCTGGTTCCAGCATTGTTTACTTCTTTGAATTGGGCTTTTTCTTTATTTCCACTTTTCAAGGAATTGTCTTATTTTTTCACCAGCTACTGTGTCCATAGATTTTTAAAAATTGCTTTAAAAAATCCAGTATTGGTTGATATGTGTATTATTGACTAGGATTTCTTCTGATATTTTATTATCTCATTACTGGAAAGGAAATTCTTACTATCTCATTCATCTCTGCTGCATTTGTAACTATGTGTATGATCCAGCAGGTTGCCACTTTGGACAACTGGAGTGTAATTCAGGGGAGAACTCTGGGAGGCTGTGTAGAACGTGCCTAAGTAATCACAAATGAAGAACGAGGAAACTGAAATCATTAGGGCCCAACTTCCTGCTCATCACTAGTTAGGGACTGCTTCTGGAGATACCTGACACTTTGGTTTTCCTTATACACAGGCAAGAGAAATTTCTCAGGCAGAGAATCACTGGTATTTGCTTTCATTTTGTAAAAGTGAGTGCTGTGAGGTTATGAAAGGGATCCTGACAGTATCTGCCAGGACATCAGGTGGCACAAAGAATAATGCAAACTTTTATCTGGGAGAACTTGGGTTTTGAGTTTCTTGCCCTCAGCAATTCATGGACACATAGAAGTAGGAACATTTTTTTAAAAAATCAAACAGAATAGACTTCGAGATCACTAAAGCTCTGAAAAGCTGGCGGAGCTATCTAAAGGTATAATCTGTTTTTCTTATACTTCTAGCACAAGATATGAAAGTGTGGAAGACATCAAATTATGTGCTACAAGAATGATGATGTAAAGAACGCAGACAAAGCCATGATAACTAGAGAAGGATAGCAACAGGCCTGACCTGACTCATGGACCATCGTTTTGCAGAACAGAGCTGATAGTCACTGGCTGCAGCCAGTTGGATTCTTTCTTATAACAGGAGACTTAATGCTTTACACTTGAAAGGTCAGAACATGCTCAGAAAACATCTGTGTGTAGCTATGAAAGGCATTAGGGAAGGCACTTGGCTCATTATCCCCAGGATATAACAAGGTTCTAAGTCCAGGGTTCCAGTCTCAGTTACTCAATCTCTATTTGCAGAACTTATTGGTCCAAGTCCCTGATGTCCAGTAATGAGCAACAATCAAGAAGATGATGACAGTAACCTCCCCTCTGTTTTCAACCTCATTATTTGATTGGAGCCCGGTGGGCTAATATAGGGCTCAGGTCAACAGGTTTGTTTACAAAAATGCAAGGGTTGAACTGGAGAATCACAGTCTTATCCTCACACAGAAGTTACCACTTTTTAACTTTTCTTAAACCCTATTGAATTGGCCCAATCTCCTTGATGAGGAAAGCAGCCACCCGTAAGAGGAAAAAAAAAGAGAGAGAAGAGAAAAAGCAGACTATTGTATAAACAACAAAAGTGACATGAGAAACACAACTTGTTTGCTGCTAAGTAGAGATTTGCCAAAACTTGAACCCAAGTTGCTGCATGGTCAAGGATATCGGTTTCCATGGTACCCAATGTTCTGGATGACAAAGGAGACACTTGTGTATTCTTGAGATATTTAACGCATTTCTTATCTTACATAAATGGTAACACACTGTGTGCACCATCCTGCTTTTCTCCTTTTCCCACTTAACATTAATTCTTGGAACTTGCCTTACATAAGTATGCAAAAGGCCACATTCTTTGTGGCTACATGGTTTTGCATTCTATGGATGAGCCCACCAATCCCCTATTTATGGATATTTAAGATATTTTCAATCTTTCTTGATTAGAAACTATGATGCAATCATTAACTTCAAGCACATATCACTTTGCACTTTGGAAGATAAATATGAGTAATATTTCCTAGAATTAGAAAGATATTGCTGAATTGAAGGATGTTTGTACTTGTAATGGTAATAGATTTTGCTCAATTTCACTCCATAGAGACTGTATTGATTTTCTTTCCCACAGCAATACGTAAGAGTGCTGATTTCCCCTCACGCTGCATGCTCTCTCATACAATGTGTTGTCAGGCTTGTTGACCTTTTCCAATTTAATAAGAGAAAAATGATAATTGCAATTTTAATATGCATTTCTCTTTTAAACAGTACTGAGCAATTTTCCTGCTGTCTAAGAGCCAAGGATTTCACTGTTTTTCCTTAGGTCGTGACTAAGATGTTTTTTCTCTTTTCGGATTCCAGGATTTACTAGAGTTGTGTCTGGAGCAAATTGAGGCTGACTTTTGGGCATAAGAAATTCAGAGTAGGCCCAATTTGAGGTTCAATTTCCCTGAGTCTGCACATGTAAAACTTACTGCAATGGGAAATAAACTATGTCAACAAGATGCTGCCACAAATGCTCAAGTTTAATGACATGGAACTCAGATTTACAATAAAATATTAAAGGAAAAATGTAGGTTAAAATACAGTACAATGTGATCTCTCTTCCTTTTTTAAAAATATGGGATCCATCTGTAGAAAGGTGCCTGGAAGGACGTATATGGAAAATTAACATGGTTATTTCTGGCTGGAAGGACTGCATGATATTTTACTCTAATTTGTGCTTCTCTGTATTTTTGAATTGTTGTCAATTACTAATTTCTATCTGAAATAACTAAAAATAATATTTTAAAAATACAGTCTGCCTCATGGGTGGAGAGTTATAAAAAATACACAAAGTGATGAGAAGAACACTGGACCAGGAGTCAGGAAACCTAATTTTTAGTCCCACTTCTGCTGTTAATATTCTCTGAGATTATTGGGCTTATAATTTAATTTTCAGGCCCTGGCATCATTTATAAAATGGGGAAATTGGGCAAGCTTGTTGTTTTGAATCCTTAGAGCTCTAAAATAATATCTTAAATGTTAAGATGAGACACTTATAAATTAATGTTGATTAAGTTCTTTTATAGATATATGTTTATGCTCTGAATAGTTGCATTTCATAAAATCAAGGTGAATCTGTGTGTGTCGGTTGCTTCTTATGTAAATGATTGTCTGTGAACTGTATTGGTGTGCCATGCAAAGCAAAAGTCTTCACACTGAGTAATTATCTTTTCAAGGCTCATTGAAAGAGGTTACCTTGGTAACAAGAAATCAAAACCCACCCACTTCATCTTAGGGGTCAGAACAAGGTTCTCCATGTAATCATCATTTCTGTTCTTCAGGTATAAACTGCGAAGAAGTCTCAGTGAGAATGTTCATATATTAGTAACAAGCAGTTTTGTACTCCAAGACACAGTTCTTTGCATTGTTCTAGTTCAGGCCCGTTGTCCTGATGGATATATTAAGAGCACACCTTTTCATTTTCTGAAGTTTCCCTGTTTGCAAGATAAATTAGTTTCAGCTCCTCAGCACCTTAGACAGTTCTTTGTTTTAAAACAATTACACTTTAAGTTCTGGAATACATGTGCAGAACGTGCAGGTTTGTTACATAGGTATACACGTGCCATGGTGGTTTGCTGCACCCATCAATCCATCATCTACATTAGGTATTTCTCCTAATGCTATCCCTCCACTAGCCCCCAACCCCCAACATGCCCCAGTGTGTGATGTTTCCCTCCCTGTGTCCATGTGTTCTCATTGTTCACCTCCCACTTATGAGTGAGAACATGTAGTGTGGTTTTCTGTTCCTGTGTTAGTTTGCTGAGAATGATGGTTTCCAGCTTCATCCATGTCCCTGCAAAGGACATGAACTCATCCTTTTTATTATATGTGCCACGTTTTCTTTATCCAGTCTATCATTGATGGGCATTTCCAAGTCTTTGCTATTGTGAATAGTGTCAAAATAAACATACGTGTGCATGTGTCTTTACAGTAGAATGATTTATAATCCTTTGGGTATATACCCAGTAATGGGATTGCTGGGTCAAATGGTATTTCTGATTCTAGATCCTTGAGGAATCGCCACACTGTCTTCCACAATGGTTGAACTAATTTACACTCCCACCAACAGTGTGAAAGCATTCCTATTTCTCCACATCCTCTTCAGCATCTGTTGTTTTCTGGCTTTTTAATGATCACCATTCTCACTGGTGTGAGATGGTATCTCATTGTGGTTTTGATTTGCATTTCTCTAATGACCAATGATGATGAGCTTTTTTTCATGTTTGTTGATTGCATAAATGTCTTCTTTTGAGAAATATTTGTTCATATCCTTTGCCCACTTTTTGATGGGGTTGTTTGTTTTTTTCTTATAAATTTGTTCAAGTTCCTTGTAGATTCTGGATATTAGCCCTTTGTCAGACGGATAGATTGCAAAAATTTTCTCCCATTCTGTAGGTTGCCTGTTCACTCTGATGTTTTAGTTTAATTAGATCCCGTTTGCCACTTTTGGCTTTTGTTGCTATTGCTTTTGGTGTTTTAGTCATGAAGCCTTTGCCCATGCCTATGTCCTAAATGGTATTGTCTAGGTTTTCTTCTAGAGTTTTTATGGTGTTAGGTCTTACATTGCAGTCTTTATTCCATCTTGAGTTGATTTTTGTCTAAGGTGTAAAGAAGGGGTCCAGTTTCAGTTTTCTGCGTATGGCTAGCCAGTTTTCCCAACACCATTTATTAAACAGGGAATCCTTTCCCCATTTCTTGTTTTTGTCAGGTTTGTCAAAGATCAGAGGATTGTAGATGTGCGGCATTCTGAGGCCTCTGCTCTGTTCCATTGGTCTATATATCTGTTTCGGTACCAGTGCCACGCTCTTTTGGTTACTGTAGCCTTGTAGTATAGTTTGCAGTCTGGTGGGGTGATGTCTTCAGGTTCATTCTTTTTGCTTAGGATTGTCTTGGCTATACAGGCTTTTTTTTTTGTTCCATATGAAATTTAAAGTAGTTTTTTCTAATTTTGTGAAGAAAGTCAATGGTAGCTTGATGGGGATAGCATTGAATCTATAAATTACTTTGGCAGTATGGCCATTTTCATGATATTGATTCTTCCTATCCATGAGCATGATTAAAGCATGGAGGTGGAAGGACCCAAGGGCACTCATGTCTTTCTCCCTTGGCTTCTGTGCTCACTTCACTGATCAAGAATGAGGACTATTAATTACTAGGGGTATGCTTCTAGAAATCTCAGACCTGTGAGAGGCAGTGGAGATTAAGTAATGTTTCTTCATGATTTTATAGATGAAGGAGCTGTGAAGTTGGAAGCAAAGCTTCTGAGTCTAGTGGTCTTTTCAGGCCAGCACTTCGATCAAGGGAAATTCCAGTCCTGAGGGCTCACTTGCATGTGAGCCCTGTCTTCCCTTAACACAGTCATCAAGGGTTAGCTTTGAAATCCCTGCAGAACTGTACAGAACCTCTCACTTCTTTCTCTTTTAAACCAGGAGCACACAGTGTTCACCACAGAGCCTCCTACTCACTTCACGGAATTGACAAGGGAAAACAGTGTTCTGGTGAGCCAAGTACAAAATGGGAAGGTGATTCAAGCAAGGGTGAAGTCTGGGACAAGACTGCCCTGGGAAACTTTCTGTCCTCCCTTAAGGTTCTTTATCCACAAGATTCTGAAAGCTCAAGTCAGAGCTTACAACACTTGTCTGGAGAGACTCAGCCAGTCTCCCACCTGCACCAGGGCAGCCCTGATGAATCAGTAAAGAGAATGTTATCAGTGTAGCACTTGCAGGCTGTTGTTGAATAGCTTTTAATCAGCAATCTAGGGATCCCCTCTCAGGGCTTGGTGAAAACAAAGCGGAGAGAAGCAGGTTGTATTCAAAGCACTGAGTAGGCATCAAAGGCAGCATAAATTCAGCCAACTGGAAATTCACTTTAAATAAAAACACAATTTTATACTACCAGCAAGCTTACCTTGGAAACACAGCCCCACCTTCCCCACAATACAGCTCATTTTATTTCCTCTACTAAAGGGAATTGCCTGAAACAATTACTGTTTCAGTGCCTGTGAATAATACAAATACAATCAATAAGTGTAGCTGTCTCTTGGTTAGCCCTGGGTTTGGAGGGGAGCTGTGGGGAGATGCACCCCCAGCCTGATCGTCTCCCAAGAATTCCAACAACATTCCCCAGGAGGCAGGTGCCGGCTCACTCTCCTGAGAACTGACTGACTCGGAGTACTTGAGCTGGAAGCGATCAGTAAGGATTCTTGCTTAACCGTCTTTTATAAATGTAGAAACGGAGATTCAAAAAAATTTAGGAGACTCACTGAAGTTACATTATTTGCTGTTTCATCATTTTACTGACTGTAAGGGTGTCTCCTAAAGAATGGTTGAGATGAGGGATGAATGTCAGATCAAATGAGTTAGCAAGTAATTAGTGAGCACCCATAACATACTTGGCCTTCATTTCAGAGATGAGGACAGGTCCCAGGAGACCGGCTTTGTAGGCGCCTGCCACAGCACCACGTGTACTTACAATGACAAGCCCACTGAAAACCCTTTCTTCCTGCCTGTTCTACCAACCAATGGGACTGTGACCCACCCTCTCCTCCTATACTGTATTCTGGCTCTTACCCTCTGACCTGGAAATTCCCATCACAACAGCTCTGTCTAGTGTTTTTGCCTCCGTTACTGATCCATTGAGTCATTGTCCACAATGCTGCCCAAATGAGCTTCTGACAACATCATGGAATCGTATCGCTTCCCTGATTGAAGCCTTTGATAGCTATTTAATTTCAAACTCCTACCTAACATATGAATTTCCCCTTGAGGTGAACTTGGCCTATCTGCCCATCCTTATTTTTTTTTGAGTAATGAATTCATTATAACTCCCAACATGTGGCTCCATTCCTAGTCCAGTGACTTCATTGCTGCTGCTTTGACTGGGAATCCCTCTCCCTGCATCTACCTGGTGAACATCTACTTTATTTCACAGAAAGGTGTCTTATCTCCTGTGAAACCTTGGTTCGATAGTCGAGGTCAGGGAAGACCAAGAAGCCAAACTTAGATTGGGAAGCAAACTTGGCCAGAGGGGAAGGTGGAATGCAATGGTCTTAGCTGTCCTTTGGTCACTCACTCTGACTGGTGAAATGCTCATTTAGTTACTCGTGGGTCTGCTCTCATTCTTTATTTCTCACAGTATGTCAGCATTCATTCCAGGCCACTCCAGGCATTAGACTTTAAAAAAGCGATAACTCTATGAATGTGTGTGTACATGTGAGTGTGTGCACGCATGCTCAATGTTCCATAGCTCGATGGCCAGAATCCTCGAGTAGCAGAAAATTCCCTGAAATGCCTTTATTTCAAGAACATACTGGCTGGGCGCGGTGGCTCACGCCTGTAATCCCAGCACTTTGGGAGGCTTAGGCTGGTGGTCACCAGAGGCTGAGAGTTCAAGACCAGCCTGACCAACATGGTGAAACCCCGTCCCTACTAAAAATACAAAAATTAGCTGGGCATGGAGGTGTACACCTGTAATCCCAGCTACTCGGGAGGCTGAGGCAGTAGAATTGCTTGAACCCAGGAGGTGGAGGTTGCAGAGAGCCGGGATCACACTACTGCACTCTAGCCTGGGCAACAGAGTGAGACTCTGTCTCAGAAACAAAACAAAACAAACAAACAAGAGAACATCTTGCAGCCATTTTCTAAAGGCCTTTCTTTGACAGTGGTTATCATCAGGTTTTTTAAAGGACTATATTTCCCACTCTCCTGGTTACCTACTTGTACTGAAAAAAGAGGAAAGGTAATTAAAATAAGTTCATATATTATAAGAAGAAAAAGGAATATCTCACTCATTGAAGTGGATTTCCTGCTCCCAATTCTCTTCAGGGAAAGCTCAGTGACACCCAGGGTTAAGTTATTTCAAGAAACGTGAGGCTTCCACATGGTAAGCAGACCTGCGCCATTTTGGTAATTACATTTTGCAGTCACTGGAGGCTCTGGGAAGGGAGACATGCCTCTCCAGCAACCTGCAATTATAATATAAATCAGCATGTGTGTAGATTAAAGGCTAAATGGATCTTATTATTATTAGATCCGGCTTCTTCCTATGCTCTCATTTTACAGTAAAGCATGCAGTTCAGCAAATGGCAGGCTGCTCCAAATTCTCATTCTGGGAGGTTTGAAGGAAATGCAATATCCTCCCTGCAGGACATTGCAGCAAGGTCGACTCTTTTTTGTGTGCCCGTAGGAGACCAGAAGTAGGTGTGACTCCAGAACTCACACTTTCCTAACTCAGAAGGTTGCTTTTTAGTGATACCAAACAGAAAGGAGGATTTTAATAGACCACTTGATGATGCAAAAGCTTTAGGAAATGTTAGATGGTCTCCTCAAACTCTGAGTAGGGATTGACTTCAGGAAGAAAAAAACGTTTATCAAAGCCGACAAGGTACTATGAGAAAGGCTGCTTACTTAGGCCAGTTTCCATAAGAAACAGAACCCGATATAAGAATTCATGTGCAATGTTGTGTATATATTTTAAAAATCCCAGAAGGACACAGTAAGAGAATGAATAAAGTCCCAACTGGAAATAAGGGCCCCGGGCTTCCATATTCCTGCACCATCAGCTCGTCAGTCATCAGCCAGGACTACTGTGGGGAAGATAATTTCCATGGGACTGCCTGCTCTCTGTGTTTGCTGCCTCTCTGCTCCATATGTGCAGTGTGGTGACAGTAGTCCCAGGGAGTCCCTTGAAGAGAGGCACAAATGCAAGTCATTGGAACCCAAACACTTGGAAGCCAAGGGAAGGGCTCACAAAACCAGTAAAAAGGGATCCAAGGAGTGTACTACACTTGCCCTCTGTGATAGTTTGTGTCCACTTGGCTGAGCCATGGTACCCAGATATCTGGTAAACATTGTTCCAGGCATTTCTGTGAGGATGTTTTTGGGTATTACTCACATTTAAACCAGTAGATTGAGGAAAGCAGACTGCCCTCCCTCATGTGGGTGGGTCTCATCCAATCAGTTGGAAGCCTAAATAGAACAAAAGGCAGATCCTCTCCCAAGTAAGAGAAATTTTCCTGTTTCTGGACTTGAACCGAAACCTCAGCTCCTCCTGAGTCTTGAGCTTGCTGGCCTTCAGACTGGAACCAAACCTTTGACTCTCCAGGGTCTCCAGCTTTCCAACTCATACTGCAGATCTTGAGATTTGCCTGCATTCATTCATAATTACATAAACTCAATTGGCTCATGTAATACATATATATACATACCTATATTATTATCTAATTTGTATACATATATGTATATGTGTGTGAGAGAGAGACTTGACCTTCCAACTTGACTCTAAATGGATGAATATTTTGTTGTGAGGATTCAGATGCAATTGATTTCTTATATTGTCTGAACCTCCTGTGCGTCTTTGGATGCAAACTGCATAGTGTAATGCTAGTACTTTTCAAATGAATGGAGAGAGGGAACAGAATGAGATACCAACTGGGACTGGAAAGATAGATTTGGTGACTCAAAGTAGCTACATGGAATTCAATGCCTGGGACTGCGGAGGTCATTCATTCATTTCATAGATTCTCACTGAGCCCCCATTTATTCAAGGTCACAGCATTGGCGGGGGTTAGGGCACTCTGAGAGAAGGTGGAGGATCTGTCTCCCTGACCCAAGGAACACAGGAATGCCCATCTAAAGGAAGGTACAGATAAAGAGTCATTGATATTCCAAGGTTGGAGAGTTAACGTTCTTGAAGATGTGACATTAGATTTGCGCTTTTTTAGACAGATGGGGAGAATGCAGAAATAAAGGCAGCCTGGGAGGGAGGGACGCTCTTGGGGAACCTAAAAGAGTATAGCCAGGTGGGAGTACTGAAAAGGGAAGGGGACAGATGTTCCCCAGAACCCCATGCTAATAATTGCGGGCTTAAATGTCTAGGAGGTGGAAGAACCAGTGATGACTTCTGAGGAGGGAGATGGTTTGATTATATTGCCTTCAAGGTATATCACTGTGGAGATATTTGGAAGGGTAGCAGAAGGGGCAATCCTGTGGACCAAGAGTGTGCTTTGGAGGAAGGCTCTGTAATTATTTGGGTGAGAAATGATTAAAGCAGAACAGTGGCAGAAGATGATTCAAAAGACATGACCTTAGCACCCAGTTGGATGAGGGGAGTGGAGACAGTGTGGTTGCTGGCATGGACTCCAAGGTTTCTGACTTGAGAAACTTGGCGGAGGGTGACGTCATTCACTCAGAGTGAATACAGAGATAGAAGCAGGTAAAGCAGAGATGACAAGTTCAGTTTTGATCTTGTAACATTTAAAGTGTCTTTGTAACTTCAAATTTGGCATGTTTGTTAGGTGGTTGGATATGTAGGTCTAAAATGTAAAAGTGTTTTTGGCTGTAGCTGGAAATATGGAAGTCATCAGTATTGGGCAACTGTTAATTCATTCAACAAATATTTATTGAGCATATGCTATGTACCAGACACTGTTCTAGGCCATGGAGACACAATAGTGGACAATTAGATAAAATTCCCTTTCTCGTGGAACTTAGATAGTAGCATGTGGAGTCAGGTAATAAACAAACAGATATGACATACAGACTGTCAGATGGCGGTTGGGACCCTGGAGAAAAGTAAAGTGGGAGTGGGGCAGGGATAGACTGGGCTGCAAGTGCAATTTCAGGAAGGGTGATTGGAAAGGCCTCATTAAGAAGGTGATATTGGGCAAAGCCCTGAAGGTGATATTGAGCAAAGCCTTGAGGAGAAGATTTGATCCATGTGGACAAGTGGGGAGACAGCATTCCTGGTTTGATCCATGTGGATACATGGGCAGAAAGCATTTCCAGTAGAGAAAACAGCAAATGCAGAAGTTCTCAGGTGGAAAGCGGCAGAACATGTTTGAAGAGCAGTAAGGAGGTCAGTGTGGTTTCAGCATAGTCATCTAGAAAGAAAGTATTAAGAGATAAGGTCAGAGGGAATATAGGGAGCTAGATCATGTAATAACTCATTTGCCATTAAAAGGCCTTTAGCATTAATCCTTAGTGAGGTAGGATTTGGTTGAAGAAATGTGATCAGACCACTGTGATAGAAATAGATTGCAGTGTGGGGGACAAAGATGAAGGTAAGGAGACCACTTGAGAAACAATGTCAATAATCTAGGTGGAGGATGACAGTAGCTTGGGTCGGGATGGTGACCAAGAAGGTGATAAGAAGTGATCAAATTCTGAACATATTTTAAAGAAAATGCTATGGAAGACTTTCTGGTAGCTTAGAGGTAGAGAGTATGAGTCTAGGATTTTCAATCTAGAAATATGGACTTGCCATTTACTGAGATGAGAAAGATTGAGAGAAACATTTTTGGGGTAGCAGGAGATCAAGAGATCAGTGTGGACACTAAGTTTGAGATGTTCATTATTCATCTACATGTAGAGATCCAGTAAGGAGTATGGTTTGGTGTTCAGGGTAAGATTCAGGCTGGAGATAAAAATGTTACAGTCTACAGCATAAAAATAGTATTAAGTCTATGTGACTGAGTGGAATCCTCATCAAGGGGATGAGAATAATAGAAAAGTTGTACTCAGAAATATGCATAAAGTAATAAAATGGAGCATGAGAGAAGAACCCAGGCAAGACTGTAGATGGTGCCAGCTTTCATATATGGGCACAGGAGCCACAGGAATGAGTAGAGTCAACCAGCATGTAAGACTGGTCCTGAGCGGGTATGAATATTCCCATGTCAGAGAGTGGAAACCAAGAACCATAGTCACTAGGAGCATAAAGAATGAATAAAAAGATTCATGTAGTTGAATGGCAATGTTAGGCTCATCTGCTAATATTAGGCTGCTTTCTGTCTGGTTACCTATTGTCACGTGAAAACCACCCCAAAACTTAGTGGCTTAAATCAACAACAGCATTTATTTTTCTCGTAAATCTGCAGTTTGGCTATGGGTAGGTGAGGACAGTTCATCTGTTCTACACTCCCCATCAATTGCGTAGCTAGAAGCTTGGGGCTATAATCATCTGAAGACTCTTTCACTCACATGATTAGCAGTTGATGCTAGCTGGTGGCTAGGATTTTAGTTGGGGCTCTCTTCCAGGACACCTACTCATATCCTTGTCCCGTACTTTCTTGTAAAACGGTGACAGATTCAAAAGGTAAACATCCCAAAACAGCAAGGGACCAATGGAAGGCATATTGCTTTCTAGCCTTTATTTAGACAGAATCACTTGTCCTGTACTCTATTCATGAAAGCAGTCATGAAAGCCCACACAGATTCAAGAGGAGAGGAAATCAACTTCCATTTCTTGATGGAGGAATGGAAAAGTTCTGGAAGACCATGTGGAACCAGAGATCTTGCTGTGGCCATTTTTTTTTTTTTTTTTTGAAAATGTAATCTGGTGTACAACTTGGTAAATGCGTCATGGTCCAGGGTCTTGGTTCTCAGACATGCAGGTTGTGAAACTCACCACTGGCTGGCTTTTTGAATCAAGATACTGATGTATAAGGCTGGAATGCCCATTTATTATTTGCGATGAGAAAAAAATGTCATGGACATAGAACTACTCAAATTCTCTATGCTTTCTAGATACTTGGTGAGCACAGAATCAGAACAAAAGAGTGAGAGAGTTGAGTCGATGACTTGAATAGCAGCAGGTTAAAATGAGGTTTGAATTTCTGTCTTGTCAATCTGATGTGAATGATTGATATTCATCGACGGACACTTCTGGGGTCTCTCTCAGTGCACCCCTCCCTTATTCCCCTTTGTGTAGCTTCCAGTGGTAGGAACAACGCTCCTTTGGAATGGTCTTTCTTCGGATGTGCTGGTCCGTTCAGCCTCATTAGTCTGGGTTTGCGGAGGGAAGCCATTTTGCTCCTACAAGTACGACTTTCCACTTTTCTGATTGGTTGTATAGTTTGCATCTCAGAAAGCAACCTAATTCTTTTATCTCCTACTTCTTGTGGGAGGGAGGAGGAGTACAACTATGGAGAAGAGAATGCACAGTAGTCAAGGTGGAGAAGTTGGTTTGCACTAAGGTGACGTTGGTGGGGTGGAGGGTCGTTCAGTGAGAGAGAGAACGGAGTTCAGGATGGTACAGTCAGCTCTGTCAGGACTCCATACAGGCCCCTTCACCACACTGGTGCCTCTATCCCCAGTGGGTGTGAGTGTTGCTTACTAATGGATCTCAGCGTCCTCCTTCTCTGGAGAATTAACCTCAGGCAATGGAGCATACTCATCTAGAAAAGTGGTGGGAGCGGGAATCTTGTAACTGATGACTGACTGAGACTGGAGTAACAAAGTCCCGTTTCCTTGTCTCAAAGTAAGCCAACTCTTGGGTTGCTCATGCTCCACAGATGCCCACGGCATCAGGCTGATGCTAGATTCCAGCTGCACCCCTGTATTTGCTATGTTCTCGCTTCTATCTTGTCTGGCTTCCTGCATAGCCTGGTGTTTCCTGAGGGCTCCCTTGCAACGCATTAATTGGACAGAAGTCCCCTTCTGAGCCTCTGCGTCTAAGAAAACCAACCTAAGACAGACTCCAAGGTTTCTGGTTTGAGTAACTAGGTAAATAGTGAACATTTACCTGGAACATTTACTGAAATAGGGAACACCAAGGCATAAACAGGCGTGAGGGAGAAAAATGAAGGATTCAGTTTGTACTTGCTAAGTTTAAGACGCCTGTGACACCTGATGGAGACATCAGACAGACAGCTGGATATCAGAGCAGGAAACTCAGATGAGAAGTTTGGGCTACAAATGTGAGGATCAAATCAAAGATTTTAATTTAGACTGGAGGGCCAGGGTGTAGCTCCCTGAAGAAGTGATGTTCATTCACGACTTGAAGTCTGAGAGGGAAATAGTGAGGCCGTGAGTGAAAGGAAGAGCCTTCTATGTAGAGGGAACAACAGGTGTGAAGCCTGAGCCTTTCCTTATTGATGTCAGAGGCAGAGAAATTCTTAAGTTTTTGATTCCAGACGCATCACTTAACCATCGTCAGAGTGAGCAATATTTCTTTGAAGTTCATAATTTAGGGGGCATTTATTGCTAAGTGACATCCTCATCTTATTTTCCTGGTATTTTTCAGGCAGATTCTATGTCTAGCGATAAACATTCATTGAGCAGTCTTATTTAAAAAAAAAAAAGACTTGAGTGTCAAAGAACTTGTAATTCTGTGCTATCAGATGACGCTGAAATACGCAGAGGCATTGTTAATAGGAAGCATGGAGGATTCAGTCAGGGGCCAGTAGAAGGGACCCTGGGAGAAATAGTAATCAATGATAATTTTGATTATGAAGTTTAAAAAAGAATTTAACAGTGAGAGAATTAAAAGGAAGTGAAAGTGAGCAAGAAAGGTAAAAATGAGGTAAATGCCAAGCGAGGGAAGAATGGTGATGCAGAAAGCAAATACTGACTGAGTTGGAGAAAGGACTGACTACAGAGAGGAAATATTCCCAGGATAAAAGCTGGACACATCCAAACCCATAAGGAGAAAGATTCCAAATGTAATGAAGAGGGAAAGCCAGCTCCTGAACTGGGGTCCTGGGACAGGATCACCTGGGAGCTGGGAGCATCTTAATAGAGAGACTGCCTGACTGTCATCCCAGCAAAGGGACGATTAGTGGGGTCACTGTCTCGCCATAGAACCTAAGAGCTCATCATGTCTGCAAAGGAAAGGGGCCTTGTTACATAAGCAGAATGTTTACATCTGGTCCATCACTAAGAGAAACGCTAACTCCACACACAAAGAAGAAAAACCCCAGGGAGAAAAAGTCCTTGCAGAGCGCAGGCCTGCGGCCTATGTAGGTAGGACTGATGAAGAGATATAATCAAGTGTTCTTGCTGCAAATACACATGTTAAGAACTTGGGTTATTTTTATGTGTCGTGCAATGGCAATTAAAGGCCCAAAAGAAAAACAACACATGACTGAAAGGACAGCTTAACTGAAGAGAATACACTGAAACAAAAAGTGATTCAAGCTTCCCTCAAACCTCGCTCTTTGCCAACAAAATATATCTAGAGGATCAGGCGCGTCTACATAGATGTCGTACAGTTCTGATCTGACTGCTGGTTTGCTCTTCCTAAAGAAGATGACAGCAAAGAGAATGGATGTTAGCCTGCATCTGCTCTGGCTGTGTGATCTTGAGCAGGTCATTTATCTCCTACAGAGCTTCAGTTTCTCTTTTGAGAAATGAGTAAGGGATTCCCGCCCCCCCTCAAATCTCTGAGGTCTTTTCTAGATCCAAAATAGTTGAATTCCAAAAATCATTTTATTTGATAAAACCACACGTCCCAGAGTCCAACCACAGAAAGCAGAAGGCTTGTGATAAACGAATGCAAAGGAAGAGCGCCCGCAGAGAAGAAACCCAGGTGAGTGGATGTGGGCTGCATTCATGGTTCATCTTCCTGATGTGCCCTTCCCAAAGTCTATTTCCCACAGACTACCTTCTGCTTTTTTGGTTTCTATTTCTGATGAGGCAGAGACTTTTTTAAAAAATTATATATCCATGTAACCTTCTCAACTGTCAGTGACTCAAAGCCAATACGCAGAATAGAAAATAAACAGCAATTTCAATTCCTCATTCCTTCCTTGAAGTCTTGGGAGTCAACAAGATGTTCACGGTTCTCTCATAGACAAGATTTCCAGGGTTCATTTCATGTGCATATACAGAATAATTCCAAAGTTCCTACTCATTAGTAGATTCAAAGAAAAAGAAAATTTTCTGAAATGGAAACACCTACTGTTCACCATTTTTTGTTCTATGTTATCATTTTTGTTTTTATTATTCAGTGACATGGCAATTAAAGGCACAATAAACTTAAAGCTAGTTTATTAAAGGGGGGCACCTTTCATATGTAAAAGTGCATTATTTTTTCTTTTATAATTCAGCCTTAGAAATAATCAGGTGAGGCGGGTGCAGTGGCTCACGCCTGTAATACCAGCACTTTGGGAGGGTGAGGTGAGCAGATCATGAGATCAGGAGTTCAAGACCAGCCTGATCAGCATTTTGAAACCCTGTCTCTACTAAAAATACAAAAATTAGCTGGACGTGGTGGTGCACACGTGTAATCCCAGCTACTCAGGAGGGTGAGGCAGGAAAATCGCTTGAACCTGGGAGGCGGAGGTTGCAGTGAGCCGAGATTATGCCACTGAACTCCAGCCAGGGCAACAGAGTGAGACTTTGTCTCAAAAAAAAAGAAAGAAAGAAATAATCAGGTAAGCCCTTTGGAAGTCATTTAGTTTATAGGATTCCCATGGTTTTTTTCAAGGGAAACTGTACTCAGGCTTTGTTGAGTAATAAAACTTCTCTTTAAAGAATGTTCTCTCTGAGCACATTTAGATTTAAATTGGATATACACTCATATGTTTTTATAGAAATTATGATTTCCCTACTAAATTTCTAAAATAGTGCCTGAATAATATCTGCTTTAATGAACAGAAAAAAAATTGTTAGAACAGTTTCTTGGTTAAGTTCATTGTATTGGTTGACACTGTAGATTTGTATATTCAGAAGAGTTTCATTGCAAACTGACTTTTCAGGGCAAATTCACCACCTGAAAGTCTGTAGTGAAAGGTGAATGCTGAGACTGAGTCACAGATGAGATCTGCTTACCCAGAGCAGAAGTTGAAAACTGTAAACTGGTTAAATGTTACAAAACACTTAAATGGCAAAACTGACAAATATCTGGAGGCTGAGTATAAGACTAGCATGAGAAGGAGAAATTCCTGGGTCTTCAGGGGGCCCTTTCACTTTTGTGAACTTGACCTAGAGGAAATCCACCAGGTTCTCATGGCGAAGAACTGAGAAAGATCCCCTTGTGGCTCTGGCAAGGAGAGAGAAAGAGAAATCGTGAGAAACTAAGGAATTTAAAGCTTCTGTCCCTGGAGCTAAGGAGAACATTAAACAAAACCCAACTCCTAATCAGAGTAACAAATCTTCACACCACAGGACTGCTTACCTCAGTTCCTATTACCTGATATGGTATGTCCATCACTCAACAAAAAATTACAAGGCATACCAAAGAGAAAGGAAAACATTGTTTGGAAAAACAAAGCAAGCATCAAAACCAGACTGAGATGTGACATAGATTTTGGAATTATCAGATAGGGAATTTAAAATTACTATGATTAATATGTAAAGGGCTCTTATGGAAAAAGTAGACAAGATTAGATATAAGAACAGATTGATGGTAAAAGCAGAAAGATGGAAATTCTAAGCAAGAACTGAAAAGAAATGCTAGAAATAAAAACACTGTAACATAACTGAAGAATGCCTTTGATGGGCTCATGAAAAAACATAACAAGGTTGAGGAAAGAATCAGTGGACTTTAAGACAGGTAAATACAAACCTTCCAAACTGAATTGCAAAGAGAAAAAAGAAAACTAAAAACAGAACGTCCAAGAACTATAGGGCAATTTCACAAGATGTAATAGATGTGTAATTGAAATACTAGAAGAATAGAGAGACAATAGAACAGAAGAAATATTTAAAGTAATAATATCTGAGAACTTTCCAAAGTTAATGGCATACATCAATCCAAGAAGCTCAGAGATCATCAAGCAGAACAAATAAAAACAAAACCCCAAAACCAAAGCTCTGCATTTAGGTACATCATATTTAAGCTGCAGAAAAATCAAAGACAAAGAAGAAAAATCTTAAAAGAAGCCAGAGAAAAATGCCACCGTATCAATAGAAGAGTAAAGATAAGAATTACATCATATTTATCATCAGAAGTCATGCAAGCAAGAAGAGAGTGGCATGCAATATTTAAATTATTGTTAATTAAAAAGCAAAATGTGCCAGGTATGGTGGCTCACGCCTGTAATCCCAGCACTTTGGGAGGTCTAGGTAGGAGGATCACTTGAGCTCAGGAGTTCAAGACCAGCCTGGCCCACATAGCAAGACTCCATCTCTAAAAACAAAAAACAAATAAAAACAAACAAGCAAAAAGATAATCCAGCATTCTATATCCAATGAAAATATCCTTTAAAAATGAAGGAGCAAATACAACTTTCTCAGACAAACAAATATTGATGGAATTTATCCCCAGCAGACCTGTGCTTCAATAAATGTTAAAATAAGTTCTTAAGGGAGAAGGAAATAACATAGATCAGAATCTTGAATCTACAGGCATGCATTGCATATAGATATATCAGTCAAGGACAGACTGCATATACAGTGGTGGTTCCAGAAACTTATAATGGAATTGAAAAATTCCTATTACCTAGTGAAGTCATAGCCATCTTAATGTTGTAGCACAATGCATTTCTCATGTGTTTGTAGTGAAGCTAGTGTAAATAAGCCTACTGTGTTGCCAGTTGTACTAAGGTCTATCATGTACAATTACGTACAGTACATAATACTTTTTTTTTTTTGAGATGGAGTTTTGCTCTATTGCCAGGCTGGAGTGTAGTGGCACGATCTTGGCTCACTGCAACCTCCGCCTGCCAGGTTCAAGCGATTCTCCTGCCTCAGCTTCCCGGGTAGCTGGGACTACAGGTGTGCACCACCATGCCCAGCTAATTTTTGTATTTTTAGTAGAGATGGTGTTTCACCATATTGTCCTGGATGGTCTTGATCTCTTGACCTCGTGATCTACCCGCCTCAGCCTCCCAAAGTGCTGGGATTACAGGTGTGAGCCACCGTGCCTGGCCACCAGTACATAATACTTGATAGTAATAATAAATGACTATGTTACTGGTTTATGTATTTATTACACTATACCTTTTATTTTTATTTTAGAGCAGAGTCCATCTGCTTATTTTTTTAAAAAGTTAACTTAAACGAGCCTCAAGCAAGTCCTTCAGGCAGTATCCAGAAGAAGTCATTGTTATCATAAGAGATGACAGCTCCATGCCTGTTATTGCCCCTAAAAACCTTCCAGTGGGACAAGAGGTGGACGACAGTGATATTGATGACATTGACCCTGTGTAGGCCTACGATAATATGTGTGCTTGTGCTTTAATTTTTAACAATAAAGCCTGAAAGGCAAAAAATTAAAAATTTTAAAAATAGAGAAAAGGTTATAGAATAAGGATAAAAAGAAAATATTTTTGAACAGCTATATAATGTGTTCATGTTTTAAGTTATGTTAGTATTATATGAACAGCCAAAAAGTAAAAAAAAAAAATTTGAAGTGTATTAAGTTAAAAAGTTACCGTAAGCTAAGATTTAGATTATTATTGAAGAAAAAATAGCTTCTTCATAAATTTAGTGTAGCCTAAGTGTACTGTGTTTATAAAGTGTACAGCACTATACAGTAATATCCTAGGCCTTCACAGTTATGCACAACTCACTCACTGACTCACCCAGAGCAACTTCCAGTCCTGCAAACTCCATTCATGGTAAGTGTCCATGTATGGAGGTGTAGCATTTTTAAATCTTTTATACTGTATTTTCTTTTCAACTTTTAGGTTCGGGAGGTACATGTGCAGGTTTGTTAGAGGGGTAAATTGTGTGTCACTGGGTTTTGGTATACAAGTGATTTCTTCACCCAGGTGGTAAGCATAGTACCCGATAGGTAGCTCTTTGACCCTCACTCTCCCTCCCATCCTCCAACCTCAAGTAGACCCTAGTGTCTATTGTCCCCATCTTTGTGTCCATATGTACTCAATGCAGCTTCCACTTATAAGTGAGAACACGTAGTATTTAATTTTCTGTTCCTGTGTTAATTCACTTAGGATAATGGCCTCCAGTTGCATCCATGTTGCTGCAAAGGATATGATTTCATATTTTTTGTAGCTGTGTAGTATTCCATGATGTATATGTACCATATTTTCTTTATCCAGTCCACCACTGATGGACATCTAGGTTGATTCCATGTCTTTGCTTTGGGAATAGTGCTGCAATGAACATACATATGCTGGTGCCATTTTGGTAGAATGATTTCTATTCCTTTGGGTATATACCAAGTAATGGGATTGCTGGGTCCAATGATAGTTTTTGTACCATAGTTTCACTGTACTTTTTAAATGTTTATATATGTTTAGATACACAAATGCCATTACATTGTAATTGCCTACTGCATTCAGTACAGTAACATACTGTGCAGATTTGTAGTCTAGGAACAATAGGCTATATCCTGCACCCTAGGTGTGTAGTAGGTTATAGTAGGTTATACCACCTAAGTTTAAGTACATTCTGTGATATCTCCACAACAATGAAATTGCCTAAATGTGAATGCCCCAGAATATATCACTATCATTAAGCAACATACACATATATATAGCCAGGTGTGGTGGCTCACACCTGTAATCCCAGCACTTTGGGAGGCCGAGGTAGGCAGATCACCTGAGGTCAGGAGTTTGAGACCAGCCCCATCAACATGGAGAAACCCCGTCTCTACTAAAAAAAATATATATATATGTGTATATATATATATATAGCCAGGTGTGGTGGTGTATTACCTGTAGTCCCAGCTACTTGGGAGGCTGAGGTGGGAGGATCACTTGAGCCTGGGAGGTCGAGGCTGCAGTGAGCTGTGATCACACCACTGCACTCTAGTCTAGGTGACAAAGTGAGAGTTGTCTATTTAAAAAAAGGGAGATGAAGAATCTTGGAAAAAGGAATCAAGGAAAGTGAGTGAAATAAAATATTTTGTTTTTATTATTCTAAAATATAACTGCACAATTTAATAATAGTAAGAATGTACTGGGTGATTATAACATAGGAATAAGAGAAATTAAATGACAGCAACATCACAAGGGATGGGTGGGAGAAACTGGGAGTATTTTTACAATGTACCTGCACTACTCATGAAGCGGAAGCATGTAATTTGAAGGTGGAATTAGATTAGCTAAAAATGTATATTGTAAGCTTTAGGACAACCACAGTTTTTTTTTCCTTGAAGAAGTGAATAAGAGAGGAGATAAAATGGAACCATACAGAGATTTAATTAAAAACATGGAAAGCATAAAACAACTACAAACATGGTGGATGTTAAAGCAAATATATGAATAATCCCTTGGAATGAGTAGTCTAAATATATCAGCTAAAAGACAGAGACTGTCAGATAAAAATGCAAGACCCAAGTATACGTTGTTTACATAAAATTCACTTTAAATACAAAGACTGTGATAGGCTAAAATTAAAGAAATGGACAATGGAGAAAGAGAAACCATACTAATCAAAAGAAAACTGGAGTGACTATATTAATTTCGGGCAAAGCAGACTTCAGAACAGGAGAAGTTGTCAGAGATCAACTTCTGTCTCTGACAGCTTCTGTATCTGACAAAGAAGTTGTCAGATCTCCTTTCTGTCAGAAAGGAGAATTGTCAGAGATAAAGAGCAGCACTGAATAATTATGAATGGATAAATTTTTGAAGACGACATAACAATTCTAAACATGTATGTACCTAAAAACAGAACACCAAAATACATGAGGCAATAGCTCATGTAACTGAAGGAGGGATAACTTCACTATTATGCTTGGAGAATTTAATACCCCTTGTCAGTAATTGAGAGATTAAGCAGGCAGAAACAGCAATAAAATATAGTTTACCTGAGCAGCACTATAATCAACGTGCTCTAATTGAAATTTGTAAAATACTGCATCCAGTAATAGTAGAATACACATTCTTCTTAAGCTCACATGGAACATTCTCAGACGTAGACAACATTCTAAGTCATAAAACGCACCTTAAAATTTAAAAGAGTAGAAAATATACAAAGTATGTTCTCAGACCGCAATAGAATTAAAATCACCAAATAGTTGGAGATAAAACAACACAAATCTATATAACACATGAGTCAAGATGTCACAAGAAACATTTAAAAATATTTTTAAATTAAAATAAAAATACAACTTACCAAAATGTGTGGGATGTACCTGAAGCAATGCTTAGAGGAAATTTGATAGCATTAAATACATGTGGTAGAAAATAAAAAATATCTAAAATGAATAACTTAATATTCAACCATAGGAAACAAGAAAACAAGAGGAATTTCGGCCTAAAGCAAGCAGAAGAAAAAAATAGAGCATAAATCAATGCAATTGAAAACAGGAAAATAATAGAAAAAACTAACAAACCAAAAGCTGGTCTCTTGAACAAATCAATAAATCGGTAAACTTCAGCCAGACTAACCAAGAAAAAAGAGAAAGAAGAGGAAAAGTTACCAATATCAGAAATAAAGGATGGGATGAATCAATATTGGCTCATCAGTTTAACACATGTACCACATTAATGCAAGATATTAAAACTATATTGGTGGAGATTGAGGGGTATATGGGAACTCTACTCAATTTTTTTCTGCAAACTTAAAACTCTATCAAAACGTCTATTAATCAAAAAACAAATAAAAAAGGGCTAATAGTAATTTTAACTTTTATTTTAAGTTCAGAGGTACAAGTACAGGTTTGTTACATAGGTAAACTTGTGTCATAAGGGTTTATTGATTATTTCATCACTCAAGTATTAAGCCTAGTACCAATTAGTTAATTTCCCCGATCCTCTCCCTCCTCCCAATTTCCATCCTCCAAAAGGCCCCAGTGTGCGTTGTTCCCCTCTATGAGTCTATGTGTTCTCATCATTTAGTTCCCATTTACAAGTGAGAATGTGCAGTATTTGGTTTTCTGTTCCTGTATTAGTTTGCTAAGGCTAACGGCCTTCAGCTCCATTCATGTCCCTGCAAAAAACATCATCTCATTCTTTTTATGGCCGCATATTATTCTGTGGTATGTATGTACCACATTTTCTTTATCCTGTCTATCACTGATGGACATTTATGTTGATTCCACGTCTTTGCTATTGTGAAAATCACCATCATTCCTATACACCAACAACAGACATGCCAAAAGCCAAATCAGAAAGGGACTCCCATTCACATCTGCCACAAAAAGAATAACATACCTGGGAATACAGCTAATAAGGGAGGTGAAAGATCCTTACAAGGAGAACTACAAACCACTGCTCACAGAAATTAGAGATGACAGGTATGGAAAAACATTCCATGCTCACGGATAGGAAGAATCAATATTATTAAAATGACCATACTGGCCAAAGCAATTTACAGATTCAATGCTATTTCTATTAAACCATCATTAACAGACGTTCTTCACAGAACTAGAAAAAACTATTTTAATATTCATATGGAACTAAAAAAGAGCCTGAATAATGAAGACAATCCTAAGCAAAAAGAAAAAAAGCTGGAGGTGTCATGCTACCTGACATCAAACTATACTACAGTGTCACAGTAACCAAAACAGCATGGTACAAAAACAGACACACATAGACCAATGGAACAGAATAGAAAACCCAGAAATAAGACCACACACTTACAACTATCTGAGTTTTGACAAGCCTGACAAAAACAAGTAATGGGGGAAAGGATTCTCTATTCAATAAATGGTGCTGGGGTAACTGACTAGCCATATGCAGAAGATTGAAACTAGATCTTCTGTACACCATATACAAAAATTAACTCAAGATGAGTTAAAGGTTTAAATGTAAGATCCCAAACTATAAAAATCCTGGAAGACAACCTAGGCTTACCATTCTGGATGTAGGAATGGGCAAAGGTTTCATGATGAAGACGCCAAAAGCAATTGCAACAAAAGCAAAAATTGACAAGTGGGATCTAATTAAACCAAAAAGCTTCTGTACATCAAAAGAAGCTATCAACAAAGTAAACAGACAACCTACAGAGTGGGAGAAAATTTTTGCAAATTACTCATCCAACAAAAGTCTAGTATCCAGCATCTACAAGGAAGTTAAGTTTACAAGCCAAAAACAAACAACACCATTAAAAAGTGGGCCAAGGACATGGACAGACACTTTTCAAAAGAAGACATACATGCAGCCAACAATCGTATGTAAAAAAGCTCAATATCACTCAATGTCACTGACCATTAGAGAAATGTAAATCCCCTTCCCGAGTCCAAGTGATCTCATTGTTCAGTTCCCACCTATGAGTGAGAACATGCGGTGTTTGGTTTTCTGTTCTTGTGATAGTTTGCTAAGAATGATGGTTTCCAGCTGCATCCATGTCCCTACAAAGGACGCAAACTCATCCTTTTTTATGGCTGCATAGTATTCCATGGTGTATATGTGCCACATTTTCTTAATCCAGTCTGTCACAGATGGACATTTGGGTTGATTCCAAGTCTTTGCTATTGTGAATAGTGCCGCAATAAACATACGTGTGCATGTGTCTTTATAGCAGCATGATTTATAATCCTTTGGGTATATACCCAGTAGTGGGATGGCTGGGTCATCCGGGGCCTATTACGGGGAAGGGGGAAGGGGGAGGGATTGCATTGGGAGTTATACCTGATATAAATGATGAATTGATGGGTGCTGACAAGTTGATGGGTGCAGCACACCAACATGGCACAAGTATACATATGTAACAAACCTGCACGTTATGCACATAGAACTTAAAGTATAAAAAAAAAAAAAAAGAGAGAGAGAAATGTAAATCAAACCCACAAGGAGTTATCATCCAACACCAGTCAGAATGGCTATGATTAAAAAGTCAAAAAATAACAGATGCTGGCCAGAATGAGGAGAAAAGGGAACCCTTATACAATGTTGATTGGAGTGTAAATTAGTTCAGCCTTTGTGGAAGACAGTGTGACAATTCCTCAAAGATCTAAAAACAGAAATACCATTTGACCCAGCAACCAATTACTGGATACATAACCAAAAAAAATATGAATCATTCTATTATAAAGACACATGCACATGTGTGTTTATTACAGCATTATTCACAATAGCAAACAGCTAATAAATTTTAAAAGTCCCCCAAACTTGCAACTAGAAAGATTTACTCCTGCAAATTAAATAGAGAGAAAAAAGCAACATAGAAAGAACTATAAAAATAATTATAGCATAGGCTCAAGCTGGCCCAAATTCCTCTAGTTCCAAAACAAAGTCTAGCAATGAGGTTCTGCACTGCAAAACAGAGTGCATTACGGGGCATCCTAGGATAGAAGAAGGTTACTTACGGCCATCTGTGATGCTTTATCAGTTATTTCTACTCCCCAAATCCTGTTCTCAAGTGAAGTGGTGTTCTGCTGATTCATGCTTTTACAACACCATTCAAAGAATGCTACCCACAGTTCTGTCCAAACACACTCCACCTGGGATTTTAGATCCATTAAGCTCTTCCAAACAATTGGTAAAAGAGAGCCTCCACAGCTTCATTAGCAGAGGCAAATATTTGACTTTATGAAGGAGCAACTTCCCGTTGATTCCCACTAAAAGAGGCTCTTGGTCACAGGACCAGCTGTTTTTGCCTGTAGCAGAAGGTCATGGATTTTTTTTTTGCCTAAAAAGGAGAACTGTCATCTTTCTCAGAGGTCCTGGTGGCTTGTTCCAGGTATCTATTTCTGTGTAACAATCTACCCCGCACATAGTGGTTAAACATCTTATTTTGCTCATGTTTTTGAGAGTTGGGAGTTTAGGAAGAGTTTGGTTAGGTGCTTATTCTCTTGTTCATGTGACATCAGCTGAAGCTGCAGGAGCTAGAGGAATCAGATCACAGATGACTTCTTCATCCACATGTCTGGTGTGTTAGTATCCCTTGACCTCTTTCCCTTTTCACATGGTGTTTCATCAAAGCCTTCTTTATGTGGCTTGGGCTTCTAATGGCATAGTGGCCTCAGGGCAGTCACACTTCTACTTCTTACATGACAGCAAGCTTTCCTTGGGAAGAGCAGTCTTAGAGTGAATGTTCCAGGAGACAGGAAGTGGAAGCTGCCAGTCTCTTATGGGCTGGGCCTGGGGGCATCTAGTATCACATCTGCTGTATTCTATTATTCAAAGGGGTCCCAGAGCTTGCCCAGATCAGGGAGAGGAGAACACAGACCCCATTTCCACATGGGAGGAATGTCAGATAATGAGTTGTCATCATAATTTGTCACACGGAATCCAATATCCTACATAGCTGTAAAGATGGCAGTGCCTGGTCTAAGCCAACACATATCCTATGTTATAAACTGAAATAAATATCACTAGAAACCAAACTTCCAAGGAGATACTATTTTTCTTAGGAATATCTTACCAAAAAATCCACAAAGTCTGGTACAAATTGGGTAACAATTAAAATAATCTCAACCAAAAAATTGGTGGGAAAAAAATTGTTAGACCACAATGAGACCTGTATTCTTGTATTCTATGTTTATTTTTGTTGTTTGTTTTTTGTTGCATTTTCGTCTCATTTGGTGGAAAACAAATAGAATGTCATTATTATAATAAATCTCCAGAGTGAGTTGCCTTGTGATTAGTTTTGTCATCTTATGTCTAAGTGTGGGAAATTATTTGAAAGGTTCTTGAAACTTCCATTCACTACTATGTGGCATTTTGGATCTGTAAGCAATGTGTTTACCATTTAATATACATTCCCTTCTTTCATACTTGAGAAAACTGTGACCAGAGTGGTCAGTCATCCCACAGCATTGTAATGTATTAACTAGAACCAATATTTGGACAGCCAGTTCGGTGTTCTATAGTCACGTCACGTACTGTGGGAAAAGGTAGGACCAGTTTTATTTGGAGGTATGTGGAAGAGTTTTTCATCCTTCATTCCTCAAAACTGCCATTGATGCCTGAAATTTTTCCAGTAGGCGCTCATTTGATGCTACTCCTAATTGAGAGTAATTACATAAAGATAATTTCATTGTGTATGACAGGAAGGGAAAGGAATTTGAGCATAAAATGACTGAGGGTTGGTGTAGACCGGTTTGCTGAGCCATCCCTCCTATCTGGGACAGCCTGGAACACCACCAAGACCATGGTAGATTTTGAGATGGAGATTATACCAGTAAACATCAAAAGGAAAACGTACAGAAGAAATGGGAGGGCTGGGAGAAGAACGGACCCCATGACCCTTTTGTGGCTTTTCTGCATGGCTGGGGGCCATATTTAAAAGGCTATATCCCTAGAGGAAACGAGAAAAATAAAACTATCATTTTAGCCTCAGATCAGAGTCCAGGAAGTCCAGGTTGACACAAAGATGTAAGTTTAAAACAAACAAACAAAAAAACGCAACAACTTAGAGAAAGCAGCCAGATAAGAAATTAGTAGCTGTCAAATAAGGTTGAAAAATAATTCAAGCCTAGATACAGCATAGCTATTACTGTATATGTCACTGTATCATGTGACTTAAAAAAATTAGCAGTGTCTTGTCTGCTTTCTTGTCAGTTCAGAGGAAAATGCTACATGCCACAGATGTTCCCCATAGAAAGATGTCAAACCTGAAATGGCAGTGCTAGCAATCAAAGACATTGTACAACGGAGAATGCAAAATGCAACAAATCGCCATCTACCAGCAGTAAATTCCATCTGATTGCTGTGCTCAACCCGCTCCCTCCCAAACTGCCAAATCTTAAAAGATGTGACATCGTATCATAGGCGACCCAGTTTCCTGTGAGCTGAGTGCTGGACCCTCTGTCAGCCTGGGCCATCTGAAAGGCCCACATCTGAGGAAAGCAGGTGATTCAGCCTACCATCACCATAAAATAAGTACTAATCCACAAAAATTAAACCTCATTGTGTGAAGCATCCACTTAGATTCATTACAAGGAGATCCTGTTTGAGCTTTGCCAGGTTTACTGGGCTGTGGAGGTAACACAGACTTTGGCCTGTTAGTGACTTTGTTATATTGGGTACAATTTGGATACCCCCACTTGCCTTACTTTGCCTCATGTTGAGACATCTAAGGACAAATATTTAAAATGATGTCTGAAAACCCCCTGGGACAAAGGATTAGAGAACTGTGGCGCCAAGGAACTCTTTAGAAATATATTCATTCAAATACCGTGTTTAACATATTTAATTTGATTCAGTTTAACATGAATCCCCGCTGCCTCCTTAAGTGTCTCAGTCAAGCTCTGGATACACAAAAATAAATACAATATAGCCTGATGCCCTTAAGAAATATCCAATTTATTGAAAGAGAGTGAGCAGTAAACAGGCAATTCAGATCCCATGTGATAATCTCTCTATTAACCTCCACGTAGGATGGTACAGGGCTTGTTGAGTGCAGCTAATAAGGAGACTTACCATAAAAGGTGTCATTGGTTGGTTCTTTTCTTTTTCTTTTTTTTTTAATGAGTCAGGGTCTGTTGTCCAGGCTGGAGTGAAGTGGTGCAATGATGGCTCACTGCAGCCTCAAAATCCTGGGCTCGAGCAATCCTCTTGCCTCAGCCTCCCTAGCAGCTGAGACTACAAGGGTGCACTGCCATGCTTAGCTAATTTTTATTTTTGTAGAGATGGGGTTCTCAGTATGTCGCCTATTCTGGTCTTGAACTTCTGGCCTCAAGCAATCCTCCTGCCTTGGCTCATTGGTTGTTCTTAAAGAACAAGTGGGAGTAAGTCAGATGGATGGGATGACAGGTGGTGAGTGAATGGACCAGTTCAAGCATTGCATGACCCCCATATAGAATTGACAATAAGCAAAAGGACTATACCACAGGATTAGGCTTTTGAGTGGGGCTGGAAGGCAAGCCAGAGAGGTATACATGCCTCAAAGTGCTCAACTAAAACTAAGAAGGTGGACATTGTTTTGAAAGACAAGGAAAAGTGAATCCCAAAGTGATTAGTTAACTAAGGTAATGTCAGTTAGTTGAGGAAAAGGCTGTGGATCTGAGCCTTCAATGTGGGTAAAATTTTATTAAACGAGGAAGGACATTGTAAGAGTCACCCCTCTCCCCCCCAGATTTCCCTTTTTTCTTTTGGCAAAATCTATGGAGCCTGTAGAAAATGACTTTATTTGTTCTTTACCTTCTTATTCCTCTTTCCTCTCCCTGGCTCTGCTCATGCAAATGCCCTGTATTTACTTGGATATTTGCTCTCTTTCTGCTTACCTAATCAATTTCCCCATACCTGTTTTTTTCCATTACGCATTTCCACAGCTAAAAATACCCATTTTGTACTTTTAAGCATTCAGCCCTACTTTTTATCTCGAGAACTTGAAAAATACGACATTTTAACATGTGCTTCTGTTCTGGGGCATCTAAAAATGCAGACTTCTCTCTCTTTGGTCATGTTTTTATTTAACTCCTTTTAAATGCATTTTTATTACAATATGAAGCAGAGAATTTTGTTTTTATGTTAAGGATCCAAGAGGTGTTTGCTCATCATATCTCACCATGTAATTTTGACTCTTTTGAAAAACTGATTTCAATTACAACCACAGTATGACTGGAAAAAGCGGAACTTATAACCTTTGGGTTCCATGACTTCTTGCTCACGTGTGGGATTTTGTCAGTTTTATAGGGCAACAGAGAGTAGAGTGAAGGGGATTAGACAGCAGATCTGCAGGAGACACAGAAAGCACCCAGCATGCCATGTATAGCATATTGTGATAATATAAGACTGTGGTCACCTTAATTGGGCAACCATGTATGCATCATGCACAAAGCCACAACCAAACTCACTTTGTTACAAATGAGCAAGAAACAAGAAAATTCCCCGTGAAGACGTAAAAACTGGAAAATCAGTTTAGTAAGAAAGAACTTGCAGGTTCTAGATGTCTGTGTCCATAAATCCATATCTGTATGCCATCTCCACGGAAAAGTAACTCCTCTAATTGTATAAGGCAGTGTGGTGTAGTGAAAACCATCGGGTATATGTGAGACTGAATCTAGTTCTCCAGTTCTCCTACTTATTAGTGGTATGATCTTGGGCAAGTTACTTAATCACTCTGTGTCTTGGTCCACCAAGGCTGCTATAACACTATACCAAAGGCAGAGTGGCTTATAAACAACAAAAGTTTATTGCTCACAGTTCTGGAGGCTGAAGAGTGCTAGATCAAGGTTCTGGCAGATTCAGTGTCCTGCTTCTTGGTTCACAGACATTTGCCTTTTCACTGTGTCCCTACATGGAGGAATAGGGTGAGGGAGCTCCTTGGGGGTCTCTTTTATAAGGACTCTAATCCCTTTCATGTGCACTCCACCCTTAGGACTTAACTACCCACTAAATATTCCACCTCCTAATACCATCACATTGTGGGTTAGGATTTCAACAGTGAATTTGAGAGGAGCACACTCAGTTTGTAGCACTGTGAATCCTAGTCTCCTTGTCTATAAAATGGGAATAAAAATGGTTTATCAAAAGTATATGAAGATTGTCTTCTTTTTTTCTTCCTTCAGAAGCTCATCTCAAAACAAGGATTATCTGCAGGGTGATCTCAAGAAAGTGGGAGAGTAGGGAGGTGGTAAGTGAGATGGGGGAGGAAGGAAGTCAATATAGAGTACATGAGTGGACAGGATATGCTGAGGACACTGGGGCATAAAGCCTGCTGAGACTTCTAAGAGACATTACAGAACTCGCTCAAGATTTGTCCCTCCTGAAAGGCTGGTAAGCTAGGATATTGTTCATCATGTCTTGTCTATTATTGGCTGGGAGATGACCTCAAGGGTGGTAACTCTCCAGCACATCTGGTCTGATCTATACATGGCTTATCATGCTCCTATGGCCAAAGAATTTAGAAAAAAAAAAAACCCAAATAGAGAGACGCATGTGATTTTAGTAGGAAGCTGACAGTGTGTAAGGGCTGGTGGGTGTTTAGGGATATGCACAGGACACCACAGCATCAGCTACGGAAATTAGATGAGACAACACAAATAAAGCCATGAGGACAGTGCTTGGAACCTAGGATGTGCTCAATAAGCAGTGGCTTAAGAAATCATAGAGGGCATGGATTGATTTAAAAAATTTAGGACTCAAGGGATTGGATTGCTTGCGGGTCCATCTGCTCCCACGTGCCCAGGTCACATGCACTCTAGTTCTTTAGGAACAACCTTTCTACAAGTACTGACACATACTCTTTAATTACCCACTCAAGATAGGCTATCCTAGCACCCCAGAGACACATGATAACCTATCATGCCAAGCAAACTAGTTATGCCTCTAATAGTCACTGGCAGCCACTTTCTTGCCAAAGTCCTCTGAATACCAAGACTACATCTGGAAATGTGTCCAGGTCACTGCCCGCTGTTATAAAGTTCCAATTGGGAAGGATTGGAGCTGGAAGTAAATAAGTAAAAGAAGAGAAAGTTTGAAAATTTTAATTTATAGTATCCTTTTTGATGTTGTTTTGATGAAAATGTAAAGCTACAAGAGGGCAAGAGAGGAATTTCCATACATGGAGCAGAAACACAGTTTTTCAAACTCCTCAATTAACCAAACTGTTTGTTTAATCACTTACTTGGCTTTCGGGAAGCAGAAGCAAGTTCTGAGAAAACCAGCTTCAATTTCTTACATTTTGAGCTTCATTGGTGATAACCAAATCTAGAAGGCTGTACATCTGGAGTAGCAAAATAATTTTTTTCTACCAGAAAGAAAGGCTCATATTAGTTATTTCAATACATAGTTGATTTTGGTAGACACTCTTCTATGTCCAATCAGCCAAAAATTCACAGCTCATGGGGTACCAAGCAAACTGCTTAATTATTGTAATTCACTACTAGCATTATTTATTATTATAACATATGAACCCACCTTCAGTGTGAACATCAGTACATTACGCGCTTGTCTTGATGCCTAAATGCTAAAAATACTTAAGACTCACACAGGCTGTATATCATACACATATGAAAATTAGTTAGAGCTTCTTACAAAATAGCATGTAAACAGAGACTTGTGAGGAATAAAATAAAAACTAAAGATGAATCCATCAGCACTAGGTAGATATAGTCACCTGTATCACCTGTAACTGCAAGCAAGGGGGATCCCCTGAGGAGGTGAGCTTATGGGCTTCTAAAATGAATGCCATGAACAGAGTGGGGGATATAAAATAGCTCATATCGACTTGCTTTTGTAAGGTCATGTTTGAACGACTTTAAAGTAGAATTCACACCTGAGGAATTTTTGTAATATTTATAAATGAATATTTGAAACCTAAATAACTATTGTTAACAGTCATCACACATATGAATTTAGCTACATCAGTATGCAACAATTCTGCCTTAAATTTACAAAGTGCTCCTCATATAAATACCATAGCCAACCATCCTCTCTCTAACCTAGTCCAAAGCATATAATAAACTCTGATAAATGTCCCCTGCTTATATGAACAAAATATTTAATTCTGTAAATAAGATTTTAAGATTAAAAAAACTTAGTTTAATTATTTTTATTTAGTTTTTGAGACAGGGTCTCACTCTGTCACCCAGGCTGGAGTGCAGTGGCACAAACACAGCTCACTGCAGCCTTGACCTCCTGGGATCAAGTGATCCTCTCACCTTGGCCACCTAAATAGTTGGGACTACAGGTATGCACCACCACACCCACCTAATTTTTGTATTTTTTTGCAAAGATGAGGTCTCGCAATATTGCCCAGGCTGATCTCAATCTTCCAAGCTCAAGCCATCTGCCCTCCTCACCCTCCCAAAGTTCTGGGATTACAGGCATGAGCCACCATGCCCGGCCGAAAAACACATAGTTTAAAAACTCTTTTTGAAAATGAATATATGTACAAAAAAGTGCACAAATGTTAAGTATACAACTCAAAGTATTTCTACAAAACAAGCATACTATGTAATCACTACCCACATCATGATGTAGAACACTTCCAGTACCCCAGTGAACTTTCTTGTGCCCCCTCCAAATCAATGCCCCTTCTAAACGATAGATCCAATTCTGATATCTCTCACAAAGTGAGGTTTTTCTTGTTTTTGAACTTCATATGGATAAGATCATGCATTATGCACATTGATTCTGGCTTCCTTCATTAATACCACGTTGATGAGCTTCGTTCATGCTGTTTGTTTTATTTCGTTGCTGTAAAGTATTCTGCTTTGTGACTACACTACCATTCATGTATCCATGCTACTATTAATGAACACGTGGACAGTTTCCAGTTTGGGACTTTTATTCTTTCCTGGGGTTACTGCAACAAAGTCACCAACAGACTTGGTGGCTTAAAACAACAGAAATGTATTCTCTCACTGTGCTGGAGGCCAGGAGTCTGAAATTAAGGTGTTGACCAGGGCTGCACTCCCTCTGAAGGCTCTAGGGGAGAATCCTTCCTTGCCTCTTCTAGATTCTGGTGGTTCCATTCACTTCGTGGCTGTGCAACATTCCAATCTCTGCCTGTCTTGACAAGATCTTCTCCTCTGCTTCCTCTTTATCCCTGATCTCTTCAGTCTCTCATAAGAACACTTGTTATTGGATTTAGAGTTCAACCAGGTAATCCAGGATGATCTCATTTCAAGATCCACAACTTAATTAACGTCTTCAAGGATAAGTTAGGGAGTATTCATGGGTTCTGGGGGTTAAGATGCAGATATATCTTTTAGGGAGGGCATAATTCATCTCACTAATGAGCTATGATGAATAGTGCTGCTGTGAATATTTTTATACATGTCTTTCGGTGGGCACATATATACATTTCTATTGGGCTTATACCTAAAAATAGTAATATAAGTCATAGAGTGTTGGTTTATCTTTTGCATATTCCCATCAAACAGTTGTCCAATGTGGTTGCAGTGTGCCTTGGAAATCACTGACACTGATTGCAGCATGTTACAAATGCAGAATTGGAAAAACAATGAAGCTTAAATACGTTAACTAATTTTCTGAAGTTTCATAAGGGATTAGTGGCAGAGCACTAATAAACATATTTTTTTAAATAGCGTAGGGCTGTGTTTAGCAATGCTAATATCCCCTAATGTTTTCTTTGAATTTCACATTTCACGTAAAACATAATTAGCAGATCTGTTCATTAGCCCAGATGCCAATATGCTGACATTTCTTTTCCACATGCACAATGTTGGCTCCCCAGTGGGCTTCAGGGAAATGCCAAAGTGGGGAATCACAATTCAACCTTGGCATTTCAGGGATGAGAAACTCAAGCAACAAGATGAGAAGTGTCTTTCTTTTTGCTACTATACAGAGGCAAGTCTTACTTTATCTTACTAGTTGCCATCATGATTTCAGTTAGGTACAGAACTAACTTTCTTTAGGATCTTGTGTTCACTGGAGCTTGAAAACAAAAGAAACAATTTAAAAGGTCTGTAGGAGAAAATGCAGTTGGGGGAGGTTCTTTAGAAGAGAAAGAAGGGAGAAAAGAGGAGATAGGAGGGAGGGGCAAGTAGAGGGCCCAGCCCATAGTCAAAGGTAACAGCAGAGGGCCAGAAAGACTTTAGGGGTGGTAGGCTTATGAGAAAGACTTTACAGAGTGGGAACACCTGCCATGTGTTTCAACACTGCTTGCTACATGATGCATAGTCATCTTCCTCCTCCAAAATGCTTGATGAGAGTAGGTATTGTATGTGCATTTTGGGGAAGAGGCTGGGTTTTATCTTTGGGTTGGGAGGGTTTAGAAGAGACAACATGAATTGAAGGATGAACCCAAGCTAGAGGTACCACAAGAACATTTGTTACTTTCCAGAAATGCACAAAAAATCTGGTAGACTGTGGACTTCCCTAGTATGTGGAAAATTGAGGAGAGGCAATTGAGTAGAGGTCTCAGCGGACTAGAAATCCTCAGTGGATACCAGGGTTCCATTGTATGGGTTTTTTTGTAATAGAGTTGGTTTAGTGCCAAAATATTCTTTTTAAAAAACTTTAATTTGCTTTGTATTTTAATTTTTACATTAACAGAAAAAAATGTATTTAATTTGTACAACATAGTGTCCAGATGAGTTTGGAGGTATTCCCTGCTCTCCAATTATTTAGGAGAGTTTGACAAAAGTTGATAAGAGCTCCTCTTTAAATGTTTGATAGAATTTAGCAGTGAAGCCATCAGGCCCTGGGCTTTGCTTTGATAACAGACTCTTTATTACTGATTCAGTCTCCTTACTCATTATTTGTCTGTTAAGATTTTCCAGTTTTTCATAATTCAGTCTTGGTGGGTTGTATACACCAAGGAACTTATCTGTTTCTTCTAGGTTATCCAATTTGTTGGTGTATAATTGTTCATAATGTCTCTTATTATCCTTCGTATTTCTGTTGTATCAGTTGTAATGACCACATTCTAATTTTTGACTTTATTTATTTGAGTCTCCTTGCTTTTTTCTTTTTTCTTATTCTAGCTAAATATTTGTTGGTTTTGTTCATCATTCCAAAAAACCAACTCTTGGTTCCACCGATATTTTCTATCATCTTTCTAGTGTCTATTTAATTGATTTCCTGCTGTGTTCTTTGTTATTTCCTTCTTTCTACAAACTTTAGGCTTAGATAGTTCTCTCTCTCTCTCTCTCTCTTTTTTTTTTTTTTTTTTTTTTGAGATGGAGTCTCTCTTTGTCACCCAGGCTGGAGTGCAATGGCATAATCTTGGCTCACTGCAACCTCCACCTCCTGAGTTCAAGTGATTCTCCTGCCTCAGCCTCCCAAGTAGCTGGGACTACAGTCATGTGCCACTATACCTGACTAATTTTTGTATAGTAGAGATGGGGTTTCACTACGTTGGCCAGGTTGTTCTCAAACTCCTGACCTCATGATCCGCTTGCCTCAGCCTCCCAAAGTGCTGGGATTACAGCTGTGACCCACAGCGGCCGGCTCTTAGTTTGTTCTTGTTTATCTAATTTCCTGAGGTGCAGTGTTAGGTTGCTTATTTGAAATCATTCTTCTTTATTAAATATAGATGTTCATTGCTAGAAGCCCCCCTTTTAGAACTGCTTTTGTTATGTTCTGTAGGTTTTGGTATATTGCGTCTCCAGTTTCATTTGTCTCAACAATTATTTTAATTTTCCCTTTAAAGTTTTCATTGACCCAGTGATTGTTTGGGAGCATGCTGTTGTAATTTCATGTATTTGTAAATTTTCTGAAATTCCTCCTGTTATTGATGTCTAGTTTTATACCACTGTGGTCAGAAAACATACTCGATATGATTTCGATCTTAAATTTGTTAGGAGTTGTTTCGTGGCTCAACACATAATCTATCCTGGAGAATGCTCCATGTGCAATAGAAAAGAACAGGTATTCTGCAGTTGTTGGATGAAATGTTCTGCAAATCTCTATTTGGTCCATTTGATCCAGAATGTAGTTTAAAGCCCTCGATAAATACCAGAATATTGTGACAACTGGTGCAGTTCTCTTTTCTGTAAGTCAAACATGGTTGAAAATGCCCAAGTATGAACCCAAAAGTTGATAAAACCTTTGGAAAAAGTATCTTTGCTGTTGTTGTAGATTATAACATGCATTATATATATGTATATAAACCCTTTGATTAAGGATTCTGCTGAATTCAAATGGGACACTGGTAATCAATAACCAGCTTGGTAGCTGGTAATTTTGGATTTTATTGCTGTTTATAGTTTTTTTCTCTCTTTGTCACAAATCATTCCTCGGCCTTTGAACATTTTTTCTGCCTTTCCCGAGGTGACTTCCATCCACAATGCAGAGGGTCTTTTCTGCTGCCACAGAAATCCTACATTTCATCAAATGTTTCCCTCCTGCTCTGAGGGCAAGCTGATCCCCAGAGTGACCCTGTTTCAGGGCATGGCAGCTTGAGGGCCTGCATCTGCTTTTTGCTTTGTTTGCTTTCTCTTACTCCTGTGGATTAGGATCAAACTGTCATTCTTAGGAGCAAGTGTCTAGTTGCGAACAAGATGTGTTTTCGCTGTAGCCTGATGTAGGAGGAAATTATGTGCTGTCTATCCCCTCAGATTGATGAGGAAAGGAAATTGAAGAGGCCTTTGCCTTGTTTGGGTTGATAAGGGGCACTTGGGTATGTGGGCATTGTTGACCACCGAACTCCACAGATGTGAACTTTGGGACAAACTCCAGGTGTAGAGGCTGGTCTGATCACCTGAATTAGTGACTTCTGTTTTTATTCTTTTCAGATATGTGCATGCAGAAAGGTTCATGTCTGGTAGCTCCGTCAAGAGGAGAGCTTCGATGGCCCTGGGAAAAGGATGAGTGCTCTTCCTGGTGACTATTTAAGCAGTGAAACTGTGAATGCTCTGACTGGTCACCAAAGCATTTGATGCATTCAGTTAGTCTGAAATATTGGTAAGTCAGACCAGGCACAATGGCTCAGGCCTATAATCCTAGCACTTTGGGAAGCTGAGGCAGGTGAATGATTTGAGGTCAGAAGTTCGACACCAACCTGGCCAACATGGTGAAACCCCAGCTCTACTAAAATTACAAAAACTAGTCAGGCTTGGTGTTGCATGCCTATAGTCCCAGCTACTCAGGAGGATGAGGCAGGAGAATTGCTTGAACTCAGGAGGCAGAGATCGTAGTGAGCTGTGGTTGTGCCACTGCACTCCAGCCTGGGTGACAGAGCAAGACTCTGTCTCCAAATAAATAGATAAAATAAAATATTAGTAAGTCATCTTCTGTGGGTCTGAATGAGAGCTTGTCTTCTGTAGATAGAGGAAGGGGAGTGGGAAGAAGTAGGAGAGGTCATCTAAAAATAGAGGAGAACTTTCAAATTTGTATAAGGCAAGGAGGACGTATCTCCCTCTTAAGGTTTTCCTGTAAGAGAATACAATCCTTTGAGGCACCAAAGGATTGAAAAATTGCTTTAAAAAAGGATAATGTAGACTTTTATTTACTTTTTAAAATGTGTGCTTCAGAAAAGAGTCAAGTTCATCTTGAGCCACTTTGAGCTCATACAATCCCCTATTTGACTCTCACTGAAGCTTGAAAATTATGGAAATTTGAGGGGTTTTGTGGGCTGCGGAATGTCTCTCAGGATAGAATATGATGCTCTGCTTCAAGGCTTGCAAGCAAGCCAAGTCTAAGCTTAGCCAGTGTTCCCATTACTGTTGCTGTGTAACAAACTTCCCTAAAACCTAATAGCACAAAACATCTATTCTATTCTTCTCATAGATTCTGTGTGTCAGGGATTTGGATGGGGCACAGTGAGAATGGTTTGTCTGCTTCTCTATGATGTCTGGGGCCAAGTTGTGGGATTTCAAAGAGAGTGACTAGATAGCTTGGGCTGGGATCATTATGCCTGGTAGGTTTTACTGGCAGTTGGCTGGGATCTCAGCTGGGCTGTTGGATGGAACACCTATACATGGAATCTCCATGTAGCTTCTCTGAGTGGGTTAGTTTGTTTTTCTGCATGGAGCTGGGTTCTAAGACCAAGTGTTCCAAAGGCAGAAATGCATAGCATTTTTATGATATATTCTTGGAAATCACATAGCATTATGTATACTCTACTTTATTGGTCATGACGATGAGAAGGCTCTGTCCATGTTCAAGGACAGGGCACATAAACTCCAACATTCAGTGGGAGGAGTGTCAAAATTACAGTGTAAGAAGATCACATAAAATGGGAGATGTAAGTACAGTCATGTTTGAAAAATACAATCTGCCAGACACTAATGATTTCTGAATCACATGGGAGATAGAAAGATTGGTGATGGGTACAGAAATGGATAGAGCAGCCCAACTCTTCACTGCAGAAATAGCAAAGTTGAGGTAGACCAAGGTCATGAAATCTGCACCTGTAGGCTTAAGGCCATAGTCTCTATCATGAACACATTTACAAATGTGTATGGCTGGTCACAACTGGAATCAGGGAGGAAAATTCAGGCAATGTCTTACTTCAGACTGCTATAAGAAAGTACCATAGACTTATAAACAACAGGAATTTATTTTCAATTTTAGAGACTGGAAGTCTAGATCAGGGTATCAGTAGGATCAGGTTCTTGTAAAGACCCTTTTCTGGGTGACAGACTGCTGTCTTCTTCTTGCATCTCACAGGGTAGAAAAAGAGTGAGCTAGCTCTCTGCTCTCTTCTTACTAGGTCACTACTAAAATTCACGAGGAATCCAACCTCATGACCCAATTACCTCTCAAAGACCCCACCTTCACATACCATCACAATGGGATTAGAATTCCAAAGTATGAATTTTGGAGAGACACAAATAATTTGGTCTGTTGCAGATAGTTTAATGAAAATTAATCTCCACCGCTAGTCAAACAACTTAACATGCACGTCTGCTGGTGACTTGGCAGTGTACCCGTCTTTATACAGAAATGCAAAGATCTCCAGTTTCCTTCGCTTGTTAGTCTGTCATCTAGAGTGGGTGTTTGATTAACTCCTGGGATGCTACATGAAGAGTGTATGGCTTAATTGGCTGTATAATGCTACCTTGTGTCTATTTGCTTAGATTATTGGCTGGATGCTATTATATTTTTAGAATAATTATTTTGAGTCTGGTTCTTTGGGAGATTCAACTCATAGTTTGCACCTTCTGTAAGAATTACAAATGAACGTTATCGCCTTTGAAAAATAAAAGAACATTTAATTATTCTTGTTTTTCTTAACATTATATATAATTTCATATCTGTATGTTCTCTTAAGAAAGGTTTAAAAGTCAGATGATTTATTTCAGGCACTAAAAGGGGCTTGTTCTGTTAGCTTAGTACTTAATAAAATCATTAGAAGGTGCAAAAGGTCTGCTTCTCAACAGTAATAAAGGTTTTCAGAGTGATAAAAGGCTTTTTCATGTCCTGGGGTCATCTCTTTTATAAGAACTGCATGTGGGACTGATGATAGTAGCCCCTTCACTTTGTAGTGTGCTTGGGAACCTGTCGGCATGATCCCAAGGCTGGGTACGCTGCTTTCCAAAGTATCAGAGGCCTGGCTCTGGTCATTTAAGTCCAGATCCCATGGCACTTTCATGTATGAAAGTATTGGTTCTGGAATTCTAACGTTTTTGTAAACAGTTAACTCTAAAACAAAATAGGTATCTATCAAGGCTTACTGCTAGCCCACTTGGCAATTGCATTGGTGTTCTGAAAACAGTTGCCAAGAGTTATCAACCAAGTGGCTCCTGAAAATCTAACATGATCTTAAATGTTTTCAGTATGCCTAAAATATATGATAATGGTGACTCTGGGCAAGAAGAAGATGGGAGAGAGAGCAAGAAGACTCGCAGTGCCACAAAACCAACAGTCTCAATGCTGTTTTAAAAGCCTCTGCCTGGAGAACTTTAAGAATGGAATAGAGAACACAGTCAACCTTTTTGTTGACAGTAAAGTGATATGGGAGTGCCATGTCTGGTTGGCTCCACGTGAACCCAGCACCTTTCCCCAAGTGCTTTCATAACAAATGAAATAAACTGGGAAAAGACAGGACAGGTCTAATGGAAAGGAAAGAACTTTAGAGATCCCAGAATTCAGCCCTTCAAAGGACTGAAATATTTGGGTTCTTCTTGGAAAGCATTATTTTTTTTCCTGTTGTATGTTCCTCAAGAAAGTGTTTCTGATCATATTTATTAACATCCTTTTGAAAAAAAGTGGATGAATAAAGCTGGTTTCACACAGCTTTGCACACTCACACATGTTCCTATATATTCCTTAAATGTTTCTGTAACAGTTGTTCCTTCAGTAGGAATATAGAAATGACAACAGAAAAACAAAATAGGCTTCTAAAGAAAAACCAGCAGGATCAACTCACATCCTCAACCTGTGCTGTCTGAGAAGCCATGGGTGTCACCATCTGCTTTCACATCCAGAAGTTAGCAGCGATGATTAACGTCAACATCATCCTGCCTCTGCGTGCACAATGCTTCATTAAGTCTTCCCAGATACACAGCAAACATGACATTTTATAGCAAACACAGCTCAACTACTCCAGGAGCGTGAAAATCCAGAGACACATTGCCTGCCACTGTGTGCACATCCAGGCTGCAGACTGAAAAGATTCTAAGGAGCTAGTGGATAGGAGCTTGAGTCCTGGACATTTCAATGCATGGGATCAGTCTAGGCACCCTTTTTACAAAACAAGTGCATTTCAAAAAAGTGACCTTGCTTCGGTAAAGGCTAGTTCTCACGACAAGCTGAAGGAAATAACATTCCTTTCCTTCCAATAGTTTCTAGGACAGCTTATCATTATTCCTTTCTAAGATTCTGGAAAGTGGCATAATCTATTATTTTCCAAAACAAGATGGACCTTAATGACTCTTAAATCTACATCTCTAGCTTCAAACCAGTTTCTCAACTTATTGGCAAAGTGGAGACAATACTACCTCATCATGTAGTTGACAGAATTATATGCAGATATATCTGTAAACAATCTTTATATCGACTGATCATCATTGATCATCACTACTTAAATATGAGTCAGTTCCAACATTGACTTCATAATCTGCATTGATAGTTCATGATCTGCATTTATGAAAAGTATAGAAAGAGGGTCCAGCATTTTTGGTCTCACAAAGTGACAAGACAAAGCTCACAAATATTCCAGCATGATTTCATACAACAGTGATTTGGAAGGCACTGCTACACAAGTGGCCTGGGTATTTTTCAGAAACATGCATTTGTTTATTGTACCATCAATTCCATAATCTTCAAATGTGCACTCATAAACTAACTACTAAGCATCCTAGTTTATACATTACTATTTAAAGAATTAGACCAAGCTGCAATGTTAAATCATGGGCCTATAAGAAAGAATACTTAATGTTCTCCCATTGAAAAAGACATAATCTGGGAAAATTTTAATTAAATTGAATTTAGGAAAGCAGTAATTGAGGATTATTGCTTTTCTATAACTCAAAGTATTCATTACCTATAAATAGGGCAAGTAGTGCCTTAATTGCTGTGCTGCCAAAATGTCAGTGGTATGTACAGGAACATTGACTGATTAAACACTAGAATATAAAGCAATTGACTTAATCATTCCATGGCAATTAATTGAGTTTTTCATATTATCTGGTGGCAGAATACCAAATATAGAAATAAAGAACCAATTAGACTCCATCAACCATAAAGCTGTTCCATGACAAATCAACACTTATGTAATTGATTCACCTCTACAGATATATTTCTAATTTAACCACTAGTCAAAACAGAGTGAACTAGGCTTCTCTCTACCTCTAGGTGTGAGGAGTAGAAGGTGGAGAGAGAAGAGTGGGGTAGACAGAATTAAGAAGAAAAACTGGAAAAGGTCAATCTAACACAAGCTCTACATTTTAGTACACTGGTGTGGTCAGAACCAAGGCTTCTACAGGTAGTCATGACTGCTTCTTTGTCCAGCTACTGACCATAAACGTTATGGGAATATGTGATGCGACATCTCAAAATCACAGTGCAGCACTCTTTACAATTATCCTCTAGATGAGGTTCACTCTGTCCCCACAACAACTCATACCTGATACTAGGCAGAAGATCGTCATGAAAAGTAGAGGAAAATGAACTCTATTTCTGACTTGCCTTTGCACCTAGCTAATGAATCTTTATGATAAGGCAGTTGTTTTAGTTTGTGATGTCATGAGTTCTTTATAGACACAGGCCAAAAAATACTTTAAAGTCATCATTTTGGTCCATGTAATTAGGACTACCTGGTACCAGCATGGTAAAGCTGTGGTGCCTATATCATTTAACATTCAAACCATGGCCTTTTCACGGGGAAAGGGGATGCTATTAATAAGTATTCCATGACAATAGACATAAGTCAGCACCATCTTGGGCCAACTAGATGTATAGGTAAGATCCCAAGTAAAGCCTATTTCGCAAATAATGGGAAGGTAAAGAATTTCCACTCTAACTATTCTAACACTACCCTACTCATGAAAGAAGGTGTGAAACATCCTAAGACTGACATGTCATCAATTAGATAAAAAGCATCAGGTATGTCACTGAGGGGATGGATGAAAATAGAACACAGTCCTAAAGGGGTAAATTGCTCTTATGTGTGTGAACATGTATGGACGATTATTTCATTTTCTCACATGAAGAACATGATCTCCCAGACAGCTCACCCTCATTCCTTATGAGAACATTCCTTTCCAAATTCCTCTCTCCGTTTCTTTCCAAACTCCAGTCATAGCGTAAGAACTTAATTTCTTTTCTTTTTTTCTTTTTTTTTTTTTTTTTGAGACGGAGTCTCGCTCTGTCGCCCAGGCTGGAGTGCAGTGGCGCGATCTCAGCTCACTGCAAGCTCTGCCTCCCAGGTTCACGCCATTTTCCTGCCTCAGCCTCCCAAGTAGCTGGGACTACAGGCGCCTGCCAAGACACCCGGCTAATTTTTTGTATTTTTAGTAGAGATAGGGTTTCACCATGTTATCCAGGATGGAACTTAATTTCATAAATGATATTTATGAGTAAATGGTTCAGAGCAAGTTGATCCAATGGCCCTGCCCTGTACTCCAGGGATTCCAGCTGCAAGATTCTTTCCACCTGCCAAACTAATAAGGCAAACATCTCAAGGGCATTCCTATTTTCAAATGTATTACAGTCCTGTGGTTAGTGCCTAACATCGTAAACAAATCCAGCCTCCGGTAGGAGCAAAAAGGTATCAAGACAAGAAACAAATTCCTTCCCGTGAGCCCAAAATGGCATTTACCAGCCTGAGGCTTTACCATCTACAAGATAGCATTTCATTTTGAAGCCTTCAAAGCAAGATAATAGAAATAACAGAAGATGAAGTCAGACATGTCACCTACAGTGGCCAGCAGTCTCACATTATTCCATTTCTAAGACAGACAACACTTTGAGGGAAGACAGAAGGGATATGTGTTTAATTAGAAAGGACACTGATCTAGGAACTGAAAGAGAGTTAGAGCGATAGGCTTAAAATCTTAAAAAGAAATGGCCTTATCATTAAGGTTATCATACGCACAGGCATTCCATCATTCTAGAGTTGACTAAGGCAGGATTTTACAAAATTTATAGTATTTTTCTTGGAAAATATAAAAATCCATATATACATTGAATAAGAAGCACTAGTGCCTTCAGGGTATGCTAAAGAGGTAAAACAAAAATTTCCATAGAATGATACAAGGTAGATCCATACAAATTATAGACTTGCCGACAATTAATAAAATAGTCCCATTAAAACTACCCTTCATTCAACCATTAATGGAATCCATTTGGATATTCCAGAAGGCTCTCTCAATCTTGAAACCCACTGATTAAGAATCCCAGCAAATGACCACCCCTGTGGCGATCAGTACAGTGCCCATTCTGGCCCTTTCTCTTGATGGCACAGGAGTAGTTCTACAATGCTACCTACTCCAGCTCTCTGCACTGTCTCACCATACCCAAAGTAGGACAACTAACCCGATGGTAGAAAGTGACGCTCTACTGTCTGCATGCTGAGGTTTCCAGATATGTACAACACAAGGAGAAAGAAGCTCACACTCAGAATTCAGGTCTTCCATTTTATTGGCAAACACTTGCTATTATAGCATCACTATTCATTAGAACTAGAAAAGATAATTTTCTTTATTCAACTTCTCATTCCACAAATGAAGAAGCCAAGCCATAAAAAGGTGACAAGGTCAGTCAAAGATCACATGCCTCTGGAGAAGGTAAGTCAAAGACTAGAATCCAGGTTCCCTAACTCTCCATCCATGCTCTTTCCATTACAGCATACTGTTTTATGTATCATTACTCATATGTCTCCCCAGTGTTTTATTTAAAAATAGGAAGATTGAATGAAACCTTATTTAGGGCTTCTATGAAGGTCCTAGAGGCAGCCATAATGCCTTCTTGCTACTTTCCTTTGTTAGTGCACAGTCCAAGCACTGAGGGAGCCCACAAACTTCCCTAGAACCCACAGATTGATGTGTAAGACTCTGAACTTGAAACAATGACCTCTTTTTTTTTTGATGCTTAATTTTTTTTGCTTGTTCATTTCTTTTTTTTTTTTTTTTACTAAAAAGTCTATTGCTATCAGCAAACAAAAAATTTATATATCAGAGCCTTCAGGACTGATAAAGTTTAGATTCTATTTATTCATCATTCAGGGCTTCCTGCTAGTAGGAAATGTATTCTGGAGACAGCAAGAACAGATAAATAAGAATCTCAAAGGGAAAATAAATAAATAGTGCAATTAATGTGATCTGAAACCAACATAGGAAAATCTACTTTGGATAAGCAACATCACAAAGATATAGAAAATGTTTCTTTGGCTAAAAGCAGAATGTTTTACATCTGATTTCTCTGACAATGAAGTTTTCAAGTTGAAAAATACTAAGGGTTAAGAGATAAAGCCTGCTTCTCAGAACCTTATGTTTATGCATGTTTTGAGATATTTTTAGGAATCTGAAGGTAGACAAAGATTATAAGGAACAAATTTAGATGTTTTGTTTCACACAAAGAATAAAGTGATTAGAACTGAAATTAATTAGTATGGAGGTGGAAGAGGGGGTGTTTATCAAGGCATAGAAGTTTCCTGGTAGATTTTACTACTGTATAATCTTCCTATTAACTTTAGGAAAATGAGTGATATGCTGGCATGCACAGAGGAGAAAAATGAGACAAGACCAAAGTTATAATGCATTGAGATAAGACTGGTTCAAAGAAATCTGTCCCAAGCATGTGGAATAGAAACCAAAAAGGTGATCAGAATGTTTGATGAATTTTCATTGCACAGTAAAAGAATTTCATCGTACTTGAGAAAAAATAAAACTCTTTAAAATGAATCACATGTACTATGTCTCTCTAAATTTGTACACTCTAAGGAAGTCCTGTGTATAAAAGCAAAGAGAATCCCAAATGTTAAATAAACATGCATGGATCGAACTGACCTATCCTGTCTCCCTCCCTCCCAACCCCTGATCACTGTTATCCCATGACAGCTTTCTTGGATATTTTCATTCTGTTAATAGCCTTTTTTATTCTACTGGCATGTGGCTATTTAGAGACTCTTCATGGTTCCGGTGAATTAGCTTGACTCAGGGCTGTGATATCTCTCACAACACTCAGCACCATACAGGGTTTCAGAGAAGTTGGTTTTCCTTGTAAGTTCTGCCAAATGAACACAGATATATAGATGGGTTCGAGTCGGTATACATGGATCAACTTTATATATGGGAGACTTCTGTACTCTTTGGTAGCTATATATTATTTGTAGAGCTCACAGAAAACGTACTAAGTCTTATGCTGAAGAAGGTTATTTTATCAAAGGACCTTAGTATAATTAAGAGATCAAAATATGGTTAAATCACAAAGTGATAGAATGTTCTAGTTACAGGATATTCTATGATTGTGAGATTTACAAAGTAGTTAAGATGGAGAAAGCAGGTGCTTCTGCAGCTCAAACTGGTACATCAGCATAGGTAGAACACTGACCTTCATTTCTGTTCCTTTATCTGATGATAGCCTCTCAGGTCTTTATATTGATCATTGTCTTCATGAATGGATTTGAAATAGACAAGAATCTCAAGAAATGCATAATCAACACAAATGCTGTGTCACCCTGGGATGCCTCTTGGAATAGTCTCAGTGCTCATTTCTGCCAATCAGATTTCTTCCCTTCAAGGTCAACTCCTTTCTTCTCAGAACACATCAGCCTCAATGGAAAATGCCCACCCCTGAATTCTCAGCTCCTCTAGCTTTACCCTTCATGAAATGATTGTGCAAAAGGCTACCTTATGACTTTTTTCTACATTGTTGTTTTGCAGAATTAGTCAACTTTCCCTATCTTCCTGTCTGATCTTCCCAGCTAAATACCAAGTCAAGTTCTCTATCAAACAGTGTAGTTATTTTCCTGCTCATCTTTCAGGCCACTGTTTGGACACATACTTAGTGGAAGTATATATTTTAAAAACATACAAACAGCAAGATAAACATACAGAAAACTCTCAATGCTTGCGTAAACTCTGTCTTACTCAAGACTCAATGAGTCCACAAGGAGAAAAACACCCTAAGTCGACATGATTCACTGAGTTCGCACAGCAGGAGAACCTATTTTCCTCTATGATTGCTTCAAAAGAACTTGCTGAAGATAGGTGTTATATAAATCTAAGAGATTCCTGGTATTGCAATGCAACCTAATGAAATTCTTAACTGTTAAGTACCTTATTGATTCCAAAGAATTCATCAGAGAGAAATGGAATAATAAGGTACATTAACACTTTCCATAATGCATGATCCTTTTCAGAAAGCTTTGATATCCTAAAGGCCCAGAGCTAAGAAAAATAATTTGTGTTCCAGTCTCCTGTGACTCTTCTCCAAGAAAAAAGGCAATTTCTTTTAGCCAGGTTTGCATTTCACTGACTGTTTGTTTTTCATATCCAAGTTGTTATTATTGCATTAATCTTCTGCTTGCAAATGGATGTGCAATATTTACAAGGGTTTATTTTTGCTGTTGTTCTTTAAATAATACATGTTGTTTCTTCAAAAAGCCTGAAATGAAAAGAAACTGTTTAGTTCTGACTGTATTCAACAAAATAGAAGAACTTATATGCCCTATATTAATCCAATTCGTATCAGCTCTCCCAGCACTGGGTCTAACCAGTTGCTCTTTACCTAGAAGTTTGGGATGTAGAGATCAGTGGGTACAAAAGGGGTTGAGAAGCTTGGAATTACCTGGCCATGATAGCATTCCTGAACTGAAGATTAATAGGGGAGGCTATTTAACCATTTATTTATTTCGTCATGCAAATTTTTTTTTTTTTGTCTACCATATGCCATAGCCATAAATATAGATGTCAACAACCAAGACCTGGTCCTTGCCTTCATGATGCTAAGCACTGTAGTTGGGAAGAAACCATTAATTCATAACCCCATGCATACGTATGCACTTATAGTACACCAGGGCAGGTCAAGGCAGAAGCAGAGGCTAAGAGAGTATGTTCTTGACCCTGTGTTCTCTCTCTAGGCCCTCTAACTTACACCTTAGGCATGTTGGTCTTCTAAGACCTCATGGTGAAAATCACAACAAAAGTTAGGCAGGAATAAGCTTGGAAAGAATACTTAGGTCTTACTATGGGGCATGGGGAGATACTGAGTTGTGCAAGCTAGATTTTTCTACCCTAGCTCTGCCATCTTGGATAATTCATTCCTGTCTTGAGGACTTGAATTTTGTCTCCTGTATAATCAAGAAGTCTGGCTGGGTGATTAAGGCTCCTTCCAGAGCTAAGATTCTCTGTCTCAAACCACAATGTTTATATCTTAGACTTTCTCCTGAAATCCACCCTCCAAGTAAGGGTAATGAGTGACAGACTTTGAATAAGTAAGCCTATTTTAGACATTAGTGTGGGCTCAAGTTGACAAATACCAAGAGCTGTGCCAAACGCTGGGGACACAAACTGCGAGTAGGACATGAGACAGTTCTTGCCCTCAGCAAACTTCAGTTCAGCTGGGAAGACCGAGACAAATAGAAAGTATTTCAGGAAAAAATGGCACAAATTGTCATGAGGAAGGAACGTTCAAGGTCCATGAAGCACAGAGGAGGCCTCCCTGCTGTTTATTGGACTGCCCTTTTGATTCCCACACCTCAACCAAGGGGCCACACGAACCTAGGGCATCCACTAAGTCTTACCTTTATCTTGGTGTGAAAACAGTAACACAATGACTATGGGATGAGAATGCGGTGGCTGGGGTACAATGCCTCGTCTGCTGTCAAAGCAGCACCGTTGACATCAGGGCTGGAGATCCCTGGGCTTGTGTTGGTTAACCTCTCATTCACGTCCATGACCTTCTACCTGGCTTCCGTCATGTAGATGAACTGCCTTCCCCTTTGACTTTTCTCTTTCCACTGTGTTAGGTCTTTCCTGGTCATGATCAGTCTCTTGGAGATGGCCGAGAACTATCACTCTCCTTGCAGATAGTTAATAATCAGGATTTATCGCCCTCCTTTGAGACAGTCAAGACCTATCACTTTCTTTGAAGACAGCCAAGACCTACAAACTTCTTTGCAGACAGCCAAGAACTATCACTTTCCTTGGAGACAGTCAGGACACATCAATTTTTTTTAAGATAGCCAAGACTTATCACTTTCCTTGGAGATGGCCAAGAACTATCACCCTCCTTGAAGGAACTACCTCCTTGGAGATAGTCAAGACTAATAACCCTGTTTGGAGATGGTCAAGACCTATCACTCTCCTTGGAGATGATCAAGAATTATCACCCTTCTTGGCAATGGCCAAGTCCTATCACTTTCATTGGAAATCATCAAGATTTAGAACCTTCCTTGGCCCCTGCCCCACCCCATGCAGTCAGTTACTAAATTCCAGCCAAGCTTCCTTCACAGTCCTTCTTTTCACCACTTTTCTTGGTATTCCCATTTCTCCCAGTCCTGCATTATTGCAATAGCTTACTCTGTCCCCTTCATTTCTCTCTTTTTAGTCCATCATTTGTGATGTGTATGGCATTGTTCTTGGATGGCAACAACTGCATATTTGCCTTAGTGCATTAATAAAAGAACCTGGGAATCCTCTGTGTCTCGCCAGCTGATCACACAGCACGGAGCACAAACCCTCGGGCCAGTGGATATCCATTAAGGATCTGAAAGAGACCTCAGTGATCCCACCTGTGCCACCAACCTTTCTCTACTACGTACCCCTACCCTCAAAAGGAAAACGAGTGATTTGTCCCCAGAACATTATGGCATCCCTTGGTGCTAAGATAGAAAACTTACTGATTCTGTGTCCTTAGGTAAGTGACTTAACCTCATGAAGCCAAATAACTTAAGAATAATTTAATTAAAATGAGATAATATTGAGAAGTGCTTTATATGGAACCTGATTTGAAGTCAGGGCTTAGTAAATATCAGCCACTCTATGTGGGCAGTCTGGCTTTCTTTCAGATCTTCTAGTGTTTTTCCTGCCTCCTGTGACAAGATCAGGAGTCCATTCCTTCTGCATGGAATGATCCCCCTCTCCTCCACCTGACTAGCTCTAATACACTATGCAAGTCTACCCTGAAGGGTCACTCCTCTGACCTCTTCATTTTAGCTTACATCATCTTATTGCATGACATCATAGCTGCCCCCATGCCTACCACCTCTTCTTAATACAATAATTTTGTACTTGCCTATGTGTATATTTATCTAATGACCATCTCTCCACCAAAGTTGCAAGCTCCTCAAAGGCAGGGACCTTGCTATGGAACTTATTGCTGTCTTTCTAGAACATGGCACCTAGTAAGTTTTCAATAAATACTAGGTGACAGAATGGATACATGAGTTGAAAAGACCAATTTCTTCATGTTAGCTCATTTTTATATTATGTTCTAAACATAATTTCAGTTTTCACATATATTTCCTTTTTCTTTTTTTGAGATGGAGTCTCCCTCTGTGGCCCAGGGTGGTGGGTGGTGCAGTGGTGCCATCTTAGCTCACTGCAACCTCTGCCTCCCAGGTTCAAATGATTCTCCTGCTTCAGCCTCCTGAGTAGCTGGGATTACAGGTGCACACTCACACTGCCATGCCTGGCTAATTTTTGTAGTTTTAGTAGAGACAGGGTTTCAGCATGTTGGTCAGGTTGATCTCCAACTCCTGACTTCATGATCCACCTGCCTCAGACTTCCAAAGTGCTGGGATTACAGGCGTGAGCCACCACGCCTGGCCCACGTGTATTTCCATTCTAAGCCAAAATTCTTTGCTTCAGAAGACTCCAGGAAACCTTTCCAATCCCTCTTTTATTTGTTAGTGTTCTGCTGCTGTTTGAAGTAGTGTTTTTCACAGCATCTCTCTCCCAAACTTGATCAATTACCAGTCACTTAGCAAGCTCTTCTTTAGTTTTTCCCCAAGTGCTTTATAAAAGGTTAAAACAAACCTTTTCAAAAGATAAGCTTTTATTGGCAATTTATTTCTGTAATTGATGGAATTAAAATAAGAGTGGCAAATTAGCCGAGTTTGATCTCAGGTACAGAGATCGACATGAGTAATCCCTGTAATGCAGTCCTAATTGCTATCTGCATGACTCTGATTAGAAACATTACATTATTTACTTAGTCTTTGATGCCAATCTCAGAACCAGAACCAAGTAACAGCTTTTTAAATTTCCACTCTCAGATGCTGTCTGCTGTCTCTATGGATTTAGACTAGGAAGCTGTATATGGAGTTTTCAAAACCTACTGGGGGCACCATTTCTTCTGCAGAGTAGGCTGGAAAGGAGGAGCGGTCCTGGGTTCTGAAATGGTGGGCAAAGTGAAGTTTATCAGAATAGCAGTGGGGCCAATGGAACTTTATATATGGCTGTTCTTTGATGTCTTCGATGAAGAGCCACCTGGCAAATCTGGAAGATTAACAAGCTCAACAGTGGGACTAGTCAGAGACCAGATTGTGAGGTAGGCTTGTTTCACCTGTTGTGTCCCCTCTCTAGGGGTCTAGGCTTGCTGCAGAATCTGCCCATCTGCCCATGTCCACAATTAGGGGCTCCCTAGTGTGGTCTGTTCTTCACTCCTCATCAAAATTGCTCTCAGAGGTGCCAATTTCAGGGCTTACTGAGTTCTCCATTAACTGATAAGGAAGCACATGCAGTGGTGGAAATTGCAAGGGTTTTGTCACGGGAACATGGATTTAAATCCGTGACAACTATGAGGCCTTCAGCAATATTTAACGACCTTTTGTGTTGAACCAGTTTTCTCATCTAATACCTGAGGATCAGAAGAGCTACCTCATAGAGTTTTATGCAGTACATACTAGACTTAATATTACTTTCCTTTTGTTTTTAACTGTTAAAGGCTTCATTTGTTAACTTCAAGGTAAGATATTTGCATTTTAACAAGAGTTGTTTTGTTTTTTTTAATCAGAAATAATTTCTCGTCCAAAGAAGTTGTTAAGCATTGGTGAAATTTCAGATGCTGAAATCCACTGTCGTGTGTGTGTGTGTGTGTGTGTGTGTGTGTGTGTTTTGGGGAATGAGGTAGTTTTGGCCCAATATACTGGGTTAAATTACTGGTCTCTGATTTTCATTCCTCTGCAAGGAATGAGAAGTCGACCTTTTCATGCACTTTCTTGCCTTGCCTCATGAAACCAGTAACTGGGCTCTTGGCCTTTTTCTCTAAACTGAGAATCCCCCTGTCTCGTGTATCTACTACTCCATCAAACAATCTCATCTCTTGGCAGCCACAGGCGGGGTCTACATTGAAACTCCAGGTGCCCATGCTCACCTGTGTGGTTCACTTTCATTATCTGCATATTTGCATACACATCCTGTATCCTCCCAGTGAGTGGAGTGTTTGTGATTCTTGAATTCTTGTTATTGATGATCTAGTGCTTTCTATCGTTGCTTGAAGACAAGTTGTGGCAAATGATTAGTTGCCCTTTTTTTACAAACTTCTGGTGGTATGAAGCCATGTGATCAGCAGAGACAGGAGGTGGCCCACTAGGAAACTGCATTTGGAGCCAGCTACGTTTCTAGCAGGCTTACCTGCACAGAGGACTTATTATATTTTTCTGCTGTGAGGCCTGGTAAAAGATTCATAATTAATTCTTAAACCACTGAGTGGAGACAAAGAAAGGGAACAAATATTCAGGGTTTTTATAAAGTGGGTTAGTCAAAAAATGGCATGTTTGTCAGGGAGATTATATCTATGTGCTTAAGATCAGGTGCATAGTTTCTAAACACTCAAGAGGCCATTTGAGAGAACTCACCACACTCTGGTCAGCACTATAGAGGTGGCTGATTATTTATTTTGGAATTAAAGTTTTGGTGAGAAGAACTCTTGAGAGATCTCCATGCAAAGCTCTGTTAGGATACAGTGAGAATGCAGCCAGTAACTTCCAGGAGGTTTCCTCTGCTGGTTTTCATTATAACTTAGAGTGTTACCTATTTTTCATCAGAATTAAAACAAATACATTCACTGCATATTACCTGTGAGTACAGCACTGTGCTAAGGATTTTGGGAGAAACAAAAGTATATGATACGGTTTCTGCCATTTAGGTGACTATCACTTATGGGAAGGTAAATTTCTACAACGAAACAAGCAGGGATGAAATAAATTGAGAGCAATAATTGATTATGTATTTAACTAATGGCACAACTAACACACCATTCATATTTAACAAATATCAACATAGTTTATTTCCGATTCTCATTTTTTTGTTTTTTCTTAAGAAATAAAATCTTCTGACTGGGTACAGTGGCTCAAGCCTGTAATCACAACACTTTAGGAGGCCAAGAAGGGTGAATTGCTTAAGCCCAGGAGTTCGAGACCAGACTCGCGACATGGTGAAACCCTTCTCTACCAAAAATACAAAGATTAACCAGGCGTGATGGCACACACTTGTAGTCCCAGCTACTTGGGAGGCTGAGGTGGGAGGATTGGTTGAGTCTGGGAGGCAGAGGTTGCAGTAAGCCAAGATTACCCCATTGCATTCCAGCCTGGGTGACAGAGCCAGACCTTGTCGTAAAACTAAACTAAACTAAACTAAACTAAACTAAAATAAAATAAAATAAATTAAAATATTCCACATACAGTTGATTCCTTCACCTATCACATTTCATTTCCTTCTGACCCAGAGGCAGTCATGATTCTGAAAGTGGCGTGCATTTTTACCAGCCATAGTTTTATGCTTTTACTACTTAAAAGTGTATTCATTGAAAAGTACATAGTCTCATTTTCTTTGTTTTTAAATTTTACACAGCATCACACTCTGTATATTTCTTCCCAGTCTTCATTTCTGAATCAACAATGTTTTAAATTCGTACATATTTATACATATGTTTTAATTGTGGTATACTTTCCCATTTTATTTAAATACTGTAATATAATATGTGGCATATATACACACACACACACACACACATTTCTCCTATTGATTGACAGTTAAACTACTTGATTTTTATTTTTCCTTTATATACACTTCTACAATGAATATTCTAGATCATCTCTCAGTGTTCATTTCTGATAATTCTTCTAAGGTATATGCCTGGAAATAAAATTGCTGGAATTACAGAGTAGTTGCAATTTCAACATCCTATCTATGAACATGCTATAATCTTTCCTTTTATTTAGATTTTTTGGTATATATTTCACTAAAGTCTTACATTTTTCCCCATGAAGGTTTTTATACTTTTTTTGATAGATAAATATTTCTTTTTTCTTTCCTAACTTTTACTTTAGGTTCAGGGGTATGTGTGAAGGTTTGTTGCATAGGTAAGCTCATGTCTCAGGGTTTGTTGTACAGATTATTTCATCACCCAGGAATTAAGCCCAGTTCCCAATAGTTATCTCTTCTGCTCCTCTCCTTCCTCCCACCCTTTGCCTTAAGTAGACCCCAGTGTCTGTTGTTTCCTTCTTTGTGTCCATATATTCTCATCATTTAGCTCCCACTTATATGTGAGAACATGTGGTATTTAGTTTTCTGTTCTGTGTTAGTTTGCTGAGGATAACAGCCTCCAGTCCACTCATGTTCCCACAAAAGACATGATCTCTTTCTTTTGATAAATATTTCTTACATCACAGAATTTTTTTTGGCTTTGATTATGGGTTTATTACTGTTATTATCATCATTATTATATTTTATAATTAGCTGCTGATTCATATTGATCTGGTATCTAGCAGTCTTTCAATCTTTTTGTATTTGTAGTAATAAATAGTTTATTGTATATTGGGATTTTTTCAATGTAGATAATCATATAATCAGTAAATAATGACTATTTTATTTCTTCCTCTTCAATGCTTGCAATAATTTCATTCACTTACAGCACTGACTATCAACTATTTAGGTGGAAATTACCAACGTAGCTATCTTTATTTTATTCCTAGAGATATACAAAATATTCAGTGAAGATTGAATGCTACTAATCAATCACTTATAAAAAGCAAGGCACTTAGTGACTGTATGTGAATGCCTTGTCCACCTCCATGGTATTTCATACATCATTGCTTCTGATCAAAGAATTCACTTCACAGCAATGGAGTATCACAATGAGCCGATGCTTATGGAATTCACTGGTCTTACCGTATTTCCCACCGTCTTGAAGCAGCTGGTTGATAAAATGACAAAATGGCCTTTGGAGGATTCAACTACAGCAACAGCTAGGGAGCAAGGTACTCCAGAAGGCTACATATACTCCAAATCAACATCCAATGTATGGTGCTATTTCTCTCATATTCAGGATGACTAGAACTACATCACCAACTTTCCTGATCCGCAGCTTGCAGATAGTAGATAATGCGACTTTTTAGCTTCTGCAACTGTGGGAGCCAATTTATTTGTTTACATCAATCAATCCGTCAATCAATCTATCTATCGATATCTGTGGATATATATATTTTTATATGAAGAACTTTGTTTACATATGTGTGTGTATGTGTGTCCTGTTAGTTCTGTTTCTCTGAATAATCTTGGCTAATATGCCATATATGCCATAAGCATATGGAGCCTACTCTATGTGAAGATCAATCCTTTGGCAGACCTTTCCAATGGTAAATGAGATCTTGCCCATATTTCTACTATCACACGAAGTATTCATGTTACCATTTAAGGCATTTATTATGAAAATTTAGCCTAGCTTATATTTTTGTATTTCTAAAATTTCTAAAACACTAAAGTACGCTCCTTGCTGAAATGGGCATTAATTTTTCTTTGCTCTGTTTTCCAGGGAAATGGAAAAGATCTTGCTATGGCCCTAGAATGACAATTTGTCTTTCTAAAAATCAGAACCAATAGCAAAATCAAGATGGTTCAGATTTAGAGACTTTATCAAAGCCTCTGAGGGATTTTGAAAAACATAATTTGCAAGCTTTTGGAGGAAGAATTTTTAATGTTTCTGTAATGTTCTCAATCAGAATAGATTTTTGTCACAAAATAACTCCTCCGCAGGGGTCTGATGGAGGGTGTCTTTTAAAACATCATTTCTCATCTTTTCAGAGGATAAATACTTAAAAGAGACTTTATTGGGAATGCTTTTCTTTATCTGTTGACAGTAAGCCAATCACTGAAGGAAAAGAAGACAAAGGCTGGCAGGAAAGCTATGCACTCAAAAACAAGCAGCCAAATGAAGTTCTCATCCTGACTGCACCTGCTTCTGAGCTCACAGGGTGCATACCTGAGATGGAGGTGATCATTAAACACAGTACCCTGACCACTGCCATTTGGTATGGCACTTCCTACTGACTGCGTATCAGTGGTGTTGAGCAGATTAACTCATCAGGGTCTCAGTGAGGCACAAACCTCTTCTTAACACATAACTATGTGTAGCTACTTAAGAGTGCTTGGTACTGGAAGCCATTATGTTAAATGAAATAAGCCAGGGACAGAAAAACAAACTTGGCATGTTCTCACTTATCTGTGGGAGCTGAAAATTAAAACAATTGAACTCATGTAGATAGAGAATAGAACAATGGTTATCAGAGGCTGGGAAGGGTAGTTGGGGGAGGTCAGGGGGAGGTGGGGATGGTTAATTGGCACAAATAATAGAAAAAAGTGAATCAAATTTAATATTTGATAGTACAACAGAGTGACTATAGTCAATAATAATTTAATTGTACATTTAAAAATAACTAAAAGAGTATAATTGGATTGTTTGTAACAAAAAGGAGAAATGCTAGAGGTGGTGGATATCTTATTTACCCTGATGTAATTATTAATCATTGTATGCCTATATCAAAATATCCCTTATACCCCATAAATATATACATCTAGTATGTAGCTACAAAAATTATACATTAAAAAAATCTAAAACAAAAGAGTGTTTGGTACTTTCTCTGCGGTGAGGTCCCACTCCAGCCACGGAATCTCCACAGAAGGAGAGAGAATAATTGAAACCACTTGAGAATATTTGTGGCACTGAGTTAACAGGGCTGGGCCATCTGTGCAAGTTCACATTAAATTTGGACAACAACTTTCCTTTAGATTTCTTCTGTTGCTTACTTTAGGTGATGTCTGAGAATGAAAAAAAAATCTTCATGAGTGCAATATGTGAACACATTGGGTTTATTAGAATTACTATTACTTTTTCATAATATAAAGAACCATGTTTGAAAATAAAAGTTGTTTTGAGTATTCCCTGGAAGTCCAGATTTCATTTAAAATTCCTGATTTATAAGTTGAGAGTTGCCGACAGCTTCTAGAAAATCCCAGGCCCATCAGTGTCTCTTTCCAGAGTGTGCTTTTAAGTAGGACGGCTGCTAAAGTTACAAAGAATGAACACCACTGACTTCTCATTCTGTTTCTTCTTGAACCTGATCTTAGGGATGAAGGCAGTTTGCTTGGGGACTCTGACATGACCCTAAGCCCTTTCCTTCCAACAGAGCCAGTGCTGCAGTAGACAGGTCGGGAGAGAAACTCCATGCAAGATTTTTAGTGAGGCCACCAGCTACCAGGTCATGTGTGAAAGTCCTGAGTGCTGTTCGTGAAGTGTCACACAAAGGCACTGTTCAGAAAGCCTGTAATAAAGTATGTGCCTCTGGTCCCCGTTGGCACAAATTAGTTTTATTGATTAGTTTATTGGATGGCGCCCAGTGCTGAGAAGGTTCCCAAGAAGATAATAACCACACAGTGGCTGAATGATTTAATTGGAGAGAAAGCATATAGACACACAAAGACACCATGTGGAAGCCAATAGCATAGGACAGGTCATGGAGAAGGTGCCATGAAGAGGGTGATAGAGCCTCGGTTGTAATGCCCACCTGCCCTTCATTTACGGTCTTGCTTTGCCACTTGTTAGCTGTATGTCCTTGGGCACATTTCTTAACCTCTCTGGGCTGTGGTTTCCTTACTCATAAAATGAGCAAGATACTATTAGTACCCATCCTTAGAAGCTGAGTAAGCATTAAATGAATTAATGATGCCATCTGCTTCATTTGAGTAGATGGCGTAACCCAGAATTTCAGTCCTTCTTGGCACCTTCCTGTCTTCACTCCTCACACTCATAAACTCAAGTCCTTTTGTTTTTCCTCCTGGGATGTCCCCGCTCCACTCACATCTTCCGTTTCTACTCCTGCCATCCTCCTGAGCTACTTTCACCTCATCACTAAGTTCCTGGAATAGCCTCTTCACTGGTCTGCCTGATTGTAGCTGACCTACTGCAACAACTTAGAACTCTGGAACCTGAGAAATCATTTAAAACGTAATTCGACTCTTCACCCTTCTCTACCCATTGACTGTAGCTTGAACTCGTCAGGGCTTCCCACTGCACACACCCTTCATGCATCCTTGTTTGTCTGCAAGCTTCTCCCCACCACTCTCACCTCACACCTGCCTGATTCCTCATGACCCAGCTACACTGATCTATTCTGAGTTCTTCCAAGTGTTCGTGCTCTGTCTTCCCGCAGAAACTTTGCACCTACTATTACTTCTACTTGAATACTTTTCTCCTTCTTTTCTCTTAGTTTTCTTCTGCTCATCCTCCAAGTCTCAACTTGAATGTCATTTTTTTGGGCATTTTCCTCTGAACTACCAAATAATCAAATCATCGAGAGGTGCAGTTTATCCATCAGGAGCCTCATCCCAGTATATTCATTTATTTATACAATTGTTCAACTCATACTTGGCCCCCCGCTTGTCTATCCTCCCTGTAAGGGCAGAGGTAGCACCTGTTTGGTTCATGCTTTTGCTCCCAGGACCAACTGTAGCCCCTGGGATTGGGGAATGTTCTCTACATTTTGGTTGAATGATTGAATAAAGAAATAACTGATGAAAGGAAAGAGCTGAATACAATAAATGATACACCAGTAGCAGCATTCCATACTTGTGATAGATTATTTTTGTGTTAGTTTGTGGGGGCAGCAGAGAAAAAGAATGGTGAAAGGGGCTTAGAAATATCATCATGTGTTCAATGCTTTAAAAACTGCAAAGGAGTTTAGTGCTACCCCTCACAAGTGCAAATGATGCCAGTGCCCTGCCCAGATTCCTGTGGTAGTCACCTACACACCCCGGAGGCTGCTTATTTCAAACAGGTAAGGCTGTCTGCTGAGAGGGTTTTGTTTGTATGTTTTGTTTCTGGATATAGGAGCCCTTTCTACAATTACTCAGGACAAGCCAGAAGTGCCACAAAGTTGGCACCCCTGGAAATAACCTTCAACCATTAATGGCCAGGGTTTGGAGGAAAACACTCCAGCTTCCTCTCCCCTTGTTGGTTTGCATCACTTTCTCATTTCCTACTGGTATTTCCTGGGATCACTTCACAAGCAAAGCACTTGTATTTGATTTCTTTTTTAAATTTTACTGTATTTTAATTTCTGGGATACATGTGCAGAACATGCAGATTTGTTACATAGGTATACACGTGCCATAGTGGTTTGCTGCACCCATCAACCTGTCACCTACATTAGGTATTTCTCCTAATGCTATCTCTCCCCCGGCCTCCACCTCCTGACAGGCCCCAGTGTGTGATGTTTCCCTACCTGTGTCCATGTGTTCTCACTGTTCAACTCCCACTTACGAGTGAGAACATGCTGTGTTTGGTTTTCTGTTCTTGTGATAGTTTGCTGAGAATGATGGTTTCCAGCT
>NW_012112808.1:3604761-3624539 GCF_000951035.1 Colobus angolensis palliatus | reverse complement strand
GACTGGAGAGCACTCCCCTTGAAATCTCATTATTCAAATGTGGCCCAGTCTAGCCATACACACTTTTAGACTTTGAGATCCTTCAACAAAGGACATGACTCCCTGAGACAAGCCCATTCAGGCAGTGAGGAACACAATCAGACTCACTAATTGATCTCCAATTTTTCTGGAAAAAATATTGATCATAAGAAGCAAATGTGAAAGAAAAGGATGCACTTAAGGCTAAGACTTTAAAGAAGAGTCAGGAGATTGTGAGAGGATTGCACCCATACCTGCTGAGTCAAACCACAGGATGTTCCGATAGACTTGGATAATAACAGAAGTCAGTATACTCCAGCCTTCAACATCTCTCAGCTGGGAGTACCCTAATTAAACAATCAGAACGGGTTTTCAATTTAGGATTTCTGCATAGCCAATGAACTTTCTTTGAAAACAACTTTTTACGGGGAGAGCCCATTTTAAACAAACAAACAAACAAACAAAAAACCCTTTCCTGAGTTTGTATAAGAGAATTCCGGAAGGCGGTAGAAGATTTCTTTAAGTGAGAAACATGAATAAAAGAGCCAATGCCTTTTAGTTTGGCAGCACTGGAATTGGTAAGAAGTATCTGAGAGGGACCTTTCCATCGAGGTTGAAGGAAATCCTGATGTAAATTTCTCTTCCAACAGAGAAAAATCACCAGGCTAAAGGTTGTGATGTTTTGTGTCTTTGTCTCCTGGGAGCACACTGTGGAAAGATTGTGCTACCAGAGTATGATTTTTGCCTTTAGCCTTAATTATTTCTTTTTTATATTGAGAATGTCTCCTTTTATTGACTGAATATTAAAGGCGGAGGAAGCTAAATGCATCTGCCATCCAGTGATTATTTCAAAAGGTAACAACCCATGTTTTCCAAAAAATGCAGACCTTTAACAGGACCAGAAGCAATTGTAAAGTTTCCACAAATTTTACCAGTTGAGTTTTGATGATTCCACTTGTTCTTTCCATTAATGTACAAAATTGGAAATGGTAGGTGCAATAAAAGGTGTTGTTATATGGGGCATATTTCACAAATATGTTTTTTAACATGGCTAGTGAAATGAGTTCCTTGGTCATTATGTAGCTCTGAAGGTATGCCCATCTAGGAATAATCTTTTCTAATAACAGTTTTATAACAGCTGAGACAGTGGCATGTCAGCACATGAACCATCTACCTAATGAGAAAACACAAATCATAACAAGAACATATTTATAACTTTGAATGGGAAGAAGCTGGATGAAATCCATTTGCCAAATCTCAAAAGTTTCACTAGACAGGTCAAGATGACATGTAACTGTCTGAATTGTCTTTCTTGGGTTGAATTTTGGACAGACAATACAAGACAATTGTGCCTCTTTGGAACCCTTAAAATGTTTTCCCCATGAACACTGTTTAATGAAACTCATAACTTTGTTTAATAAAAAAAAAAAAAAGGCCAGTGTTAAAAACCCACCTCTAATGTGCTTAACTGAAGTCAATAACGTCATTTCTCTGGCCATCATATGTTAAAATTTTTAAATTTTGAATATCCCTGGGAGGAGTCCGGATTTCAGCCTGGCAAAGTCTTCATCATGTCCCACTGCTTTCTGCTGACAACACACATACATGACTGTCCTGGCTTTTGAAGGCTCCTGGGCTTATAATCTTTGCTAAGGCTCAGCTCAAATAGAAAATCTTAGTGAAAGTTTTCCTGACTATTACGGCTGAATGAATCCCTGCCTCCCCCAGGTCTTCTCAGCGATATATAAGAAATGTGCAAGATTCCATTAGAATCCATCTTTATGATGCAGTGGGGACACCTCCCTCTCCTCTCCCTGCCTCCTCCTCCGTCTTTTATTTTCATTGAGATGAAATTTACATAACATAATTGATGATTTTAAAGTGAACACTTTAGTAGCATGTAGTACATTCACAATGTTGTATAACCACCTCCTCTGTCCAGTTCCAAAATACGTTCATCACCCCAGCAGAAAACCCCGTAATCCATTAGGCAGTTCCTATCTCTTCCCGCTCCAGGGCCTCAGCCCCTGGCAACCACCAATCTGCTTTCTGTCTCTGTATTCTTAGCACTAGGTATGTAGTCAGTATTCAATCAATTTTTTGGGGGGAGGGCAAGTAAATGATAATTGGATGTGAGAAGAGGCCGGGGGTGGCCTGGCAGCATCTTCACATCAAGGGACCCCACGGTTGAGAGATTCACCGGATCCAGACTGCCTCAGTTTTGTCATCTGTATAGCTCAGCAAGGTAGCTGAGCTCTTGTAACTCCATTTTCTCACCTACAAGATAAAAACAATAATAGTATCTACCTTTAGAAGTTGTTATGACAATTGAATGAGTTAATGTGTGGAAAAGCCCCAGAACAGTGCCTAGCACATAGAAAGCTGGTGTAGGGAGTGTTAAATGCAACTGACGCCATACTCCATTGATGTCGGAGTCTCCTGCGAGTTCGTCTTCCAAGAGAAAATCAGAACAAAAATCTAGGACTAGAAAACTGCCATGCTGAGATGGAATGGCTCTTCATAAAAAAGAACATTCACGCTGTTTGCTCTTGAGTCATTGTCTGCTTCTGATTCTACTCCTGACACCTGGCCACCCCGCTCCACAGCCCTCCCCTCTCCCAACACCCAGACTCCTGTCCCAACCTCAGTTTTGACCTTGAATTCAACAGAATGTAAATTCCAGGAAGATAGAGACCGTGTCTTCTTTGTGCATCTCTGTATTCTCTACCATAGCACATAATCAAACTCAATGATTGGCTGTGGATTAAATTGATAAATTCTTGCATAAAATGATCTATTATTACGACCGTAAAACTTCAGAATGCATCAACCACTTGCCGCTCAGTGACTCCCTGTGCCTCAAAAGGAAACTTGTCAGAGCACAAAAGCTCATGCAAGGCCTGCTCCTCCCTTGACTTCCTGTCTGTTCACACCTCCTTTCACCACCTCTGCCCTTAGTAGGGGATGGAGGCAGTGCAGACAGACAAGACCACTGATCCCTGGAGTTTTTTTGCTGCTGAGCTCATCATACTGCTTTACACCCCAGCCAGGCCTCAGCCTTGATGTAAAACTCTCCAGTTCTATGTAAATAATGGTCATAATTAATAATAAATGAACGGCCTGCGGAATTGCAGAGCAGAATTTAGTGCTGGAGATTTATACAGCTGCATTTGGTGCCAGTGTAAGATGTGGATATGGAAAAAACCCAGGGAGCTATCATTTCAGAGCCAGGGCACTGCTAATAAGCACTATGCACCCAGCAGCTCACAGCCTCGTAGAAAACCACACATTTTCCTGGGTGTAAAGGAGAGGAGGATATTTTTATCTTTTTGATCTCTGTTCCTCTAAATCAGGGCTAGGCCCCCAAAGTCCAGGCAATTTATATGGGGTAAGGCAGAAATCTGAACATGAAGAAGAGGCTGGAGAAAGAATTTGGACATACAGAAGAAAACTGAAATAAGGACATCGTGTACTTTTAGGAGAATTGATGGAACCAATGGGTCTTGAACAGATGATAAAGACCTACTTCTGCAGAAAGAAAACAAAAATGCAGCATTCAATGCATAAATGGGGGAAAATCCCTGCAAGCCTCTTAGCTCTAAATATTTCAGATGCTCTAACTGGGCACTCACTGAGTGCATACGTTGAGTTTTTTCATAACATACAATCCTTTCAGTCCACACAAGTCTATATTTTTTGGTCCAATTCCTCTACCTTCTTCTAAATCTTGATTTCCTGAGTTGGAAGTTAGCACTTGCAAACATTTTCAAGGTCACTTGACTAATCAACTGCTCATAGTTACAAGGAGGCAGGAGATGGTTGTTGGCGGGATTTCCAGGCAACACAGGCAAGGGGCTGAGCATAGGAGCTCATGTAAGAAGCTCTTAATGAATGAAAGCTATTGCCATAATGTTCCAGGCTCAGGTCTGCCTCATGGTCATGCATCATTCCATTGACTCCATGTGAAACAAACTTAAGATTCAGGCTACTACTAAAAAGTGCCAGATAACCAGTGGCTCACAGTCTTGTAAGAAATCAGAGTTGTTAACACACATTATTTCTGGGTGTAAAAGAGAACATTCTTGTTCTTCAAGTATCATTGCCCTTAATTTATAGAAATTAAGGCTTATTGTTGACAAATTTGACCAAGAAAACAGCTTACAAATAACAAAACTGTGATTTGAACATAGATGGGCAATTTTCAGAGCCCATGCTTACTTTATGCCCGTCTCCTTCCCTGAACATCAATCTCAACTCTCCTGCAGCTCCAGGTTAACATCTTCATGTAAAGAAAAGGAAGAGTGGGTGCTAGAAACTCTCAGGGCTCACCAGGTCAAAACCTATCTGACCAGACACAATTCTTTCCAGTGATGAATAAGGAGGCACTACAGACATATGCATATCTTGTAAGATACTGGATAAGAAATCATGATGGCCATGTGGTCAAGATGAAGTGAATATTTCAGATGACAGGCTATTGGAGTAGACCTTGCGGTGGTTTCCAGTGTCAGTCCTAAATAAAAAGAAATCTAAATTTTTATGTATTCCATGTATAGTTACAGTTTGTGACCTGTGCATGGTACAGGGAAGGTACTAAAAGAGACATCAAAAGACAGGTCAGGTTCCCTAGGAGCAGAGCCTGAGAAAAAGGACTTAGGCGCATGTGATTTTATGAGGACATCCTTTAGGAGAAAACTGCAGGGAATAAAAGAAGCAAGATAGAAAGGAGATAATCAAGAATGTGATGTCAAAGAAAATTTAGACTTGGCCTGATTCACAGGGGGCTCTAGAACATAAATTATACTGCCAAATTACCCTCCCCTTGAGGCAAGGAGGCTGGCTTTTGTACTCCATATAAATCAATTATATCTCTGGGCTGCCACTTCCAGGGTAGGATGTCCCATCAGTAGAAAGATGTTCCATCTGTTAATAACCCCAGAGAAGGGGAACACCATGGACCATTAACAGCCAACACTCACCCACAGCAGCTGGAGAATGGTTGCATGACAGTGTGCACAGATCACTGACTACAAGCATTTTTCCCCTCAGGAATGAAAATGCCAGGACAAATGAGGACAAATAAGTCCTATTTGACAGACCTAGCCAGGTGCTGCAGTTAGACTGTGTCTCCCAAAGTTCATGTGTTGGAAACTTAATCCCCATGCAATAGTGTTAAGAGGGTGGAACCTTTAAGAGGTGATTAGGTCATGAGGTATCTTTCCTTGTGATGAATTATTGAGGGAGGGGGTTAGTTGTCATGGAATTTTATTCCTGATAAAAGGATGAGTTCAGTTCCCATCCCCTCCTTGCGTGTTAGACCTTCCACCATGGGATGACGCAGCATGAAGGCCCTTGACAGATGTTGGAAACTTGATCTGGGAATTCCCAGCCTCTGGAGCTGTAAGATATAGATTTTATTTCATTGTAAATTGCCCAGTCTGTAGTATTCTCTTATAGTAGCACAAAACAGACTAAGACACCAGGCAATACTACAATGGTTAAAGAAAGGCCAAGAGACCAAGAGAGTGGGTATTATTAAGGCTCACATGGAAGATGACTTTGAGCATGAGAACAGTGTGGTGGGTAGCATTATTGCTCTCAGTATTTTACTCTGTTCAGTGATAGAATTAAATGTCCCTGCAGTTTCCATGGCTTCATGGTAAGCTTAGTGCACTTTTTCACTCCTTGATTTGGTCCTGACCCATGCCCACTTGCTTCGGCTAATGGCATATTAATGAACTCCATTGGAATAGAAACCCTAAATGTGCTTATGCACATTGGCTTGCCTCTCCCACTGCTGTGAATCTCTATGAGAAGAGCATATCCCCAGTAGCTGGTCAAAGAGAATCATGTGGAGTAGACATAAATCCAACTTGCAGCCGTGAGCCAAGTCCAGCTGATTCTAACCAAGCCCAGCTGAGACACAGCCCATCCACAGACTATAAACAAGAAGATAAATGTTGTTGTAAACCAACTGCTTTGTAGGCAGCAAAATCTGACTACTAGTGATGGGGATTTTTAAAGGACAGAGGAAAAGATTATAACTTTTCACTCTTATAAATGGAACTAAGATTTTTTTAGGACAGCCATACTAAAGACACAAATTGAAGAAGAGGAGAGAGTTAGAGTTTCTCCATCTCCTGGTAATGCCATCCCTCCTTATAGGTGTTTGTCTAGTATACCTTTACCTGGCCTAGAAAAATAGTCCAATGGCATCGTTTCCCAGATGGAAAGTTGGAAGCTCAGAGAGAGTAGGTAGTTTTTCACCACTACAAAGTTCATATTTGAACCATAGAGAGGAAGTCAAAACTCATGTTTGCTGATCCTCTGTCCTGGGTTTATTCATTAGGGCATGTTTTATGTAGCTGATGCGTTGATGCCACACCCCATATCCCCCAGTTCCCCTGAGTTCACCTGCAGCTCTACCTGTCTCCACCTGCCTGAGGGCTCTGTCTGGCACCCTTGGAGCTTATGGAGCTGCAAGCAAGATCACACAAGAAGAGCAATGGAGTTCATACTTTTGGGGCAATGCTCATCCAACAGAGGATGGAAGGAAGTGGACAGAGTTCCAGCCTTTCTGCTCACTAGGATATTGACTCTGAGGCTGATTGTTCATCAGGGTAGAGCCCAGGGGTAACACCCGTCAAGATACTCTTTATTGGCTCTGCTCTCCTCCCTGTCACACTCTCCTCACTCCCTCATTGTGTTTTGTGGGGCTATCTCCCAAATAAATGATCTACTCTCAAGTCCTTTTCTCAAAATTTGCTTCTGGGGAGAACCCAAACTAACCCAACTACACTTCTCTTCAGTGCTTGAGGCAGCAGGAATTGGTAAGATTTGAGAGGGCAAGGGGAAAAATGTCTTTATTAATAATGGTTTGATCAGAGAAGCATAACTACTATGCATGATATAAAATGAGGGCTTATGATGGGGATTAAACCTTCTTCAGTGCTAGGAGCTGGATGAGCAGTCTGTGCAAGTCTGTCACCTCTGGATCTTCTCAAGGCAATCTCTTAAGCTGCTATTTTGGCATTTTATTTCAAAAGACTTACAATTTGATACAGCTCTTCCACAAAAAGAGGTCTGAGTAGTTTTTCTAGATGTACAGTACATTTCTCCAAACAGAGGCATTAAATTAAGTGAACAAAATTTATGTTGGGAAACCGCTGGTCAAAATAGTTGAAGTAATTTGCTGACCTGGCATGTCAGTTGACATGCTTGGGCCTTCTCTGGAAGAAATGGACATCATACGTGAAGATAAATGGCAACATCCCTGGTTGCCCAATGGAAAAGCTAAGAGACCACAGCTCTTTGCCACTCTTGTAGCATTATTGCCTCAAAATGATTTTCCTGAGTGTGCTTCAAAGAAGGTACAGGACTTACACATTCTAAGGGATGAATGCCATGTCCAATCAGTTTTAGTATCATTGCTTTTTCTAGCACAGAACATTGAGAAAATTGGCACAGGTAAAAATTATGTGTTCCATTCATTGTCATTCTTACTTGATTTGTGTCTAAAGAGCGTGATTTTGAATAATGAGAAATTAAAACTTGGCATAAGAGAAAGAGTTGTCTATTTACCATGTATGTGCACATGCATGCACACAAAACTACAGTGCAGGATCCAACTTCATAGTGATAAACATATTCCAGCCATTCAATGAAATGATCAAATGAGACCAAAATGAAAAATGAGAAGGGAAGACAGAGAAAGAGAGAGAGAGGGAGGGAGAGAGAGAGAAAGAGAGAGAGCAAATGGAATGTAAAAAAAGGACAACAAAAAATAGAATATAGTTACAGAAGGAAAATATTTCAAGATAATCACTTCTACTGATATTTTGAAGAGCTATTTACGTAATTTAAGCAGGCAGATGTATATTTGTAAAAATATTTTTGAATTAAAAAATAGAATATACGTAATGTAATATATTTCAAAAATGGGCACAAGTTCTTTCCCTCTCTATAGCCATGCCATTATTTTTCCTCCTACACTAACTCTGATTTTGGCCATGTGACTTGTTTTGGTTCATGAGACAATAGTAAATGTGGCACAAGCAGAAACAGGAAACGTGCTAGCACATTGGAGATTTCCTCTCTTGCTGTTCTTGGAAATCTGCTAACTGTATGTAAATGAGCCAGGGCTAGCCTACTGGATAATGAGAGACAGGCAGCCCAGCCACCTCTTCACCCCAGTCAATAACTAGCCAACTCCCAGAAGCAGAGCTGCCTAAATGACAAGAAACTAACCACAAATGCATGAATGAGCCCAGTCAAGGCCAGCAGAGCAGCCCAGCTGAGCCTAGCTCATGTTGACAATCCACAGAAGCATGAGCTAAAAAAAATACCGTGGCTATTATTTTAAGCTACTAAGCTTTGGGATAGTTTGTTATGCAGCAAAACCTAACAGATATGGTTGATATTATGATATGAGATCCAGGAGAAGGAGGTATAAAACAAGATCCTTACCAATAGAACCTACAATCTGGTTGAAAAACAAAGAATGTAGAATAAAATATCTAGTCAGTGAGGCAGCAAGATGTCTGTCACCATTGTATTCTGGCTTAATAAATTATAGAAAAGTTGCTAATTAGGAGGTATAAGCAGGAAGTGAGAAAGAAGTAAAAGGTTCCTTCTTGGCTGGGCGCGGTGGCTCAAGCCTGTAATCCCAGCACTTTGGGAGGCCGAGATGGGCAGATCACGAGGTCAGGAGATCGAGACCATCCTGGCTAACACGTTGAAACCTCATCTCTACTAAAAAAAAAAAATACAAAACACTAGCTGGGTGAGGTGGTGGGCGTCTGTAGTCCCAGCTACTCGGGAGGCTGAGGCAGGAGAATGGCGTAAGCCCGCGAGGTGGAACTTGCAGTGAGCTGAGATCTGGCCACTGCACTCCAGCCTGGGCGACAGAGCCAGACTCCGTCTCAAAAAAAAAAAAAAAAGAAATAAATAAAAGGTGTCAGCTAATAATGTATCTTTCGAGAAGAAAGGCTTGAATTAGTGCAACCTGGGGAAGTACACAGCAGGGAGAGACACAAGAAATAGGGTAGGTAAGTGAGGTGGAAGCAGGAGGCCTTGGGATCATGGCCAAGGCACTTAGCATTGAAACAGAAAGCAATAAGCAACAACTCAAATGTCCAGACATCATTTAATATTCGGTAAATTACATAATGCATTTGCCTTAGAGGCTGCACGGAGATGACGATGAAAGATAATAAAAGTAAGAGTCATAGATATCTGGGGCTCCATCTTCCCTGCAACCTTCTTCTCTTGGGAGCAGGATCAAGTGGCACCAAACTCTGTGATCCAACTGGAAACTCTGGGCTGCCATGGTATTACTTTAGGCCCTCAATTAACCCAAGCTAGGACAACAAATCCTTCCAGAAGGATAAAAAGAGGGGAAATTAAAAATCTCTCCTCTCTTTGATGTTGAGAAATATAAAACTTGGGAGCTGCCATCAGCCATGGTTTTATCCTCATGGGAGAGAAAACAACACTATCACAGAAACAGACACAAAACCGAAGCACACACCAAATCCCCACATGCACATGGGGCTCCTGGGCCCTGGTGCGTCCTTGTCAGTTTCCTTCTCACTTCCCTTCCCAGGGTGGTGCCACCTGTCTTTGGATGTGGCTTGGGCCACGTTTGTGACCAAATCATTACTCTGTGAAAACTGAGGTGCATAAGTAACATGCAGATAAATCTTCCCCAAATGGAATCTGGGCTCTCTTTTTTTTAGGCACCCACCTGACTCAGAACAGAAAGTGTACTGGGTTAAGGATTTTTAACCAAAGCCAGGAAGGAGCATCAATTGTGGTTTTAGAGTGACTAGAGAGGAAGAGAAGGATGCTCTTAGAGTGGGAAAGATGAAGGGCATACCATGAGAAAAAGGGAAACCTGTACTGATTGAAAAACTGGAGAAAATCCCCTTGCCCTCCCACTGCTGTGTGTACACAGATGGAACTGGCCGCCGATGCCCTGCCATCCCTCAATACTGCCACCTCTGTGCATTTGCACATACTGAGCTTACCTCCTGGAGGCTTTTTCTGCCTCCCTGCCTCCTTCAAAGTCATGATGTGTCCTCCGATCCTCGTGTCAGAACAACTGTCCCTTTTCTGTGTTCTCCTAGCAATCTGGGTCACACCCAAAATACTACATCCTGCCTTGCATTATTGTTGATTGTCACATGCACAATCTCCCCATCAGGTATTAACTCTGAGAGTGCAGGGAGAGAAGGCAGAGGAGTTGAGAATATGATAAACTCCACGTAGCTGATGAGCTCACCATTGAGGGGGATCCTTGTTTTGTCCTCTCCTAGGTGTGGTTCAATCAAGGCTCTAATCTTCCTAAACCGAGAATTGGAGAACAGCAATTTTAGTAATATCAACTTTACCACAGGCACCCTCAGTGGCAATGGAGTCTGGCAAGCTGATACCTGATAACCAGGCACACTGAGCAAATCCGGGATCTGTTAGAAAGGGGAGTAGATAGCGGATTCCAGCCAGAGGTCTTCTGAAAAGTCATTCCGCTTCTCACACCAACTCAGGGAGCCCAGTAAGGAAAGTGTTTTCATCCATTCATCTGGGCTTAAGATGTGATTTAGGCACAGGTTCCTCATCTTTCAAATGGGGATGAGAATTGTCCCTAGCTCACAGGGCAGTCCTGAGGATTACAGGAGACAATATGAGCATGCTGAGAGCACTCAGGTGCTCAGGAAGTGTGAGCTACTCCAGTGAACTGTAAACAGCCAAGATACTGAGGCCAAAAAGGCCATGTGACCAACTTATAGACCAGAGCATGGGAAGAGCCTGCTGCAGTGTGTGTGAGTCACAGTTAGCCTCCTGCCAGCATGAAGGAGGCATGGTACAGCGGCAGCCTTGTCACTGATCCCTGCCTACCTTCTAGATCCCCTCAAAGACAAAGGACACAGGCTCCAGTGTCTGGGTGTCTGTTGTTCAGAGCAAGCATTGCAATAAGACAATTCAGTGGTTCCATAGAGGACTCTTTGCTGTGTCACAAGTCCTGCCAGGCCCACCAGACCACTAGCTCATTCACAGGGCATTTTTGTCATGTAAGTGACAAAATTTTCAGCCAACCTCATTTGGGAAATGCTAGTCCAGAAACCATTGCTCTTCTTTCTTTGATGTCTGCACAAAGCAGTAAACACAAGGAAAGATCGGCTTCCTTGGAGTCCAGGCAAAAAAGCAGCAGAGATAAAAGGCAAAGAAATTCCCTCTGTGGTCAGCTTTAGACTGCTTCTGCCATAGATTACAGTGAGGAAGAACTGAACAGAGAATGCCTACAAGAGACTAAGAGGTCAGGTGTAGGAGACAGGGTATGCCCACTCCCAGGGGCAACCTGCTTGCCTGATTCTGAAACTGCCTTTCAAAATTATAACTAAGGAAATTATGACAGTGAAAGATATCAGACCTAACCAACTCCATCTTGCTTATAACCTTGAAACTGTCCTTAGCCATTCCCGGGGCATAGGCTGAACTAACCTTGGGAAGGAATTCAGTTTATAGTTTAAATAATAGCCCTTCCCAAAAGCTAAAATGTTCTTGTAAAATGAATGAAAGGCCACCAGCCACCAAGTTAGAATAAGAGGGTATGGAATTCTAAATATTACCTGCCATCTGGAGGTCATAAGATTTACAACCTTCCCAATTACTCTCAAAGGTAACATCACTATTGTGAACCTAAGATTGGCCTTTTGAGATGTCTTATCAGATTTTTGCATTTCTAACAATTAGATGGTCCCACCTGGACCTGCCAACCAGATCTGTGGCCCCCACCCGGGAGCTCAGCATAAGAGAACAGCTTCAACTCCCCATGATTTCATCTCCAAGTCAACTATTCAACACTCCCGATTCACTGACCCTCTATCCACCAAATTATTCTTAAAAACTCTGACCCCCAATTTATTTAATCTACTACTCAAATCAGGGAGACTTATTTGAGTAATAATAAAACTCCAGTCTCTTGCCTCTTGCACAGCCAGCTCTGCATGAATTCTTCTTTTTTTTTTTGGAATGGAGTCTCACTCTGTCACCCAGGCTGTAGTGCAATGGTGTGGTCTCAGCTCACTGCAATCTCTGTCTCCTGGGTTCAAGTGATTCTCTCACCTCGGCCTCCCAAGTCGCTGGGAGTACAGGTGCATGCCACCACACCTGGCTAATTTTTTTTTTTTTTGTATTTTTAGTAGAGAAGGAGTTTCACTATGTTGTCCAGGCTGGTCTTGAACTCCTAACCTTGTGATCTGCCCACCTCGGCTGCCCAAAGTGCTGGGATTACAGGCGTGTAATCCCACCCCACCGAATTACTCTTTCTCTATTGCAATTCTGCTGTCTTGATAAATTGGCTCTGTCTAGGCAGCAGGCAAGGTGAGCCCCTTGGGCAGTTGCACTTCCTTCTGCCCGTCCTCCTCCCTTCCCTTCCTTCTTCCCCTCCTTTATTCCACCACTCCTCCATCATTCCTTTCTCATCTCCATGCCTTTTCTTTCTGACTTTTTTTCTCCTTAGCATGTATTTCCAGAGTGCTCATTGTACTCAAGGCACCATGCCAGGTGCAGGAATGAGAATGGTGATGGAAAAACACATAATCCTTGCCCTATGGGCAAAAATCTTTTGTGTGGAGCAGTATATATGGGGGTGATAATATACATCTGCTAGCCAGTGGAAATGAGCCCAGAGCAGAAGACCGGTGGTCCAGTGACACATGACTGATGTAGGGAGACTGACCATGCTCCTGGAGGGTGGACTGTGTCTAAGTCAAAAGTACCAAGAATAGGATGACTTTCTCCTTTATTTTGTCACAAGGCAAAATATAGCATCTCAACTCTGTAGTGTGTGCTATTTCATATTCTCATCATGTGAAAACCCTCTAAAAGGGGCTTTTTTTTTTTTTTTTTTTTTTTTGAGATGGAGTCTCACTCTGTACCCCAGGCTGGAGTACAGTGGCACGATCTTGGCTCACTGCAAGCTCTGCCTCCCGGATTCACGCCATTCTCCTGCCTCAGCCTCCTGAGTAGCTGGGACTACAGGCGCCTGCCACCACGCCTGGCTAATTTTTTTTGTATTTTTACTAGAGACGGGGTTTCACTGTGTTAGCCAGGATAGTCTCGATCTCCTGACCTCGTGATACGCCCACCTCGGCCTCCCAAAGTGCTGGGATTACAGGTGTGAGCCCCCGCACCTGGCCCAAAAGGGGCTTCTTAGAATAATGGTTAGGGCCCTAACTCTCAACCCCACCTGACACCTCTTCTGATGCTCTAGCATCCCACCAGCCTCCTGGGATGCAGCAAACCTGTTCCCACCTGGGACTCTTTGTCCTTGTGTTATCCCTTCTTCTTCCTCACACACCACTCCCTGGCCAGTCGGGCCATGGCTGGTTCATGCTCAGTCCCCCATCTCAGTGCAAACATGCCCACACCCAAGAAATTACCACCAACCTCCTCATTAACATCCAGTTTAATTTCTTCCTGGCAACTATGACTCCTTCACTTCATGGCACTGTCACTCTGAAAGTGTTTGCCCATTTCTTCTCTCTTTTCAATAGACGGCACCAACTAATAGTGAAGAGTTTAGATTCTGCAACCAGACCACCTGGTTCTAATTCCAGCGCTGCCACTTTCTAGCTATGTGGTCCTGGGCAGGTTACTTTAGCTCCCTGTGCCCAGTGTACCCCTGTGTAAGATGGGTATGTGACAGTACCTACCTGATGGGCGGCTCTTCAGAGGCAGTGTGGATGCCTACAGTGGTGCTAGGATAATGTGTGGCACACAGGAGGTGCCATGCAGCACTTGCTGTTACAGCTGCTTCATATTGCCCACTGAGCTGTGTGTATGCAGGTTGACCTGTGCATTTGCAAAGTGACTAGAGCATAGTAGTTGCACAATAAATGGCTGTTGAATTATTCAAACTAACAGGGATCACCACCAATGACAAGTCTTTCAGTTATGTATGACAGTTTTGCCAGGCTATCCTTTCCTGAGAAATTTATTATTTGGTAATAATGAATAGATAAGCACATTACTTAGTAAACATGCATAAAGGGTACTAAATGATTTGAAAGAAAACAGAATCATTCTAGAGGAGAAAAATATAAAGATAGACCTCATGTGTAAGTGCTTTGGAGAAAGAATTTTTTGTCCTTGGTGAGTGTAGATGTAGCACAAGGTTTTCATTAATTTGAGGGAATGAAGACCAGGGTTGCTCTCCAATCTTAAAGGTCTTGTTCTCCTAAATACGTTGTTGAGGAACTTTACACTTTATGAGAAAAAAGTTTATTTGAGAACCTATGAAATTTTTTTCATTTAAGCATTTTATTTTGCATTTGTTGTAAGATAGTAGTAAATAAAATACTTAATGAGAAAATATAATGATATTTTTTATTAACCTGACTCCTGTTGACTCCTGTGGCTTCAACACATTTTGACATTTTACCTATTTGTGTATTGGTGTAACTCTTGTAAATTTCTTCTATTTCTCTAACCCTGTCCCCCTTCATTCTGCCTAGCCCATGATGGGGAATCTAGGCAGGGAGGCATAATAATGGTATCTTCTAATACTTATTGGACACTTACTGTATGCCAGGAACTCTTCCATGCTCCTTACATATAATTACTAATTAAGCCCCTTGAAAGTCTCTGTAGTAAATACTATTATAATCCTGTTTTACAATGAGAAATTAAGGATCAGAGAGGTAAAGTTACATGTCCAACATCACATAGCTATTAAGTGGCAGAGTAGAAATTTGAACACATGTCTTCAAACTCTAAAGACTGTGCTATTCACCACTACCTTACTACCTTAGATTATTGTTCTGGACAAAGAGAACCAAAGAGCAAAACGTTATGGTTATCCCACGGGGCCCTTGATGCCTCCAGACATGAATCCTGGCCTTGGATTTGAAGGTTCCCGTTTTCAGCCCACTACTTGTTGCCCTGAGCTGGTCCCCAGGGAAGCTTCCTAGGACAGTGCTAATATCTACTGCCCTAAGCTTGGACTTCCCAGCCATCTATCGCCTTATTGGCTTCAGAGTTACTGGGAATTCTTAATTAGGTGTTTACCCTATTTTATCCTATTACAATGACATTTTACCAGCACCAGTATTTCAGAAAAGACACCCTTTTAAAAGTTCATGGCCCTTTGTTAATTAATTCAGAGATGTCCTCTCCCTAAATTAAAATCTTCCTATCTGGCTTGGAAATACTTTTACTATCTTTGCTGCCATAAACTGGCATGCTCTTTAACTCTTTCCTCTAACATATTTATCTGAAGGAATATTTACAACAAATTTGCACAACTAAAAAAAGTTGGGGGAGGTGGCCATGGCCAAGATGGCCGACTAGAAGCAGCTAGTGTGTGTGGCTCTCACTATTTAGGGAGAGGAACGGAAGGGGTGAGTTAATACAGTACCTTCAACTGAAACATCCAGATACTCGCACTGGGACTAATCAAGGAAATAACCTGGCACATGGAGAATGGAGAAGAGCAAGGCAGGATGATGGCCCGCCTGGGAGCCAAGCCAAGGAAACATCCCCTGCCCAGGGAGGCTGTAAGTGAAGGGAAGGAAGCCATGCTTCTCCCACAGATCTTTGCAACCCTCAGGCCAGGAGATCCCCTCATGAACTCACTCTACTGGGGTCTTCAGAGCTATGTGGAGTCTTGGCAGAGCAGCCATCTCGTACACGTGGAGACCTGGGAGCCTTAGATACTTGGGATCTCCAGGCTTCCCAGCAAAAGTTGCTTCAACTCCAACAAAGCAGGAGATTAGACTCCCATAGATACCCCTAGGAAAGAGGCTGAATCCAGGGGACTGACCAATGACTGTCTGCAGGCCTCAGTTCCATGACACCTCACAGGAGAAGACCCACTGGCTTGGAATTCTAGCCAGTCAGCAGTGGCAGCTTTGTACCTCCCTGGGAAGGAGCTCCCCAGGAAAGGGATGGGCTGCCATCTTTGCTGTTTGGGTGACTTAGCAGTTCCAGTTTTCAGGGTTTGGAGAGTCCAAGCCAACCAGGGTTGAAAGGGATCCCCCAGCACAGCACAGCTATTCTGTGAAGATGTGACCAGATTGCTTTTTTTTGAGATGGAATCTTGCTCTGTCACTCAGGTTGAAGTGTAGTGATGCAATCTACTGAAACCTCTACCTCCTGGGTTCAAACAATTCTCATGCCTCAGTCTCCCAAGTAGCTAAGACAACAGGTGCACCACCATGCCCAGCTAATTTTTGCATTTTTGCTAGAGACGGAGTTTCACTATGTTGGCCAGGCTGGTCTTGAACTCCTGACCTCAGGTGATTCATCTGCCTCGTCCTCCCAAAGTGCTGGGATTACAGGCATGAACCACCACACCCAGCTCAGACTGCTTTTTAAAGTGAGTTCCCAATTTTGTTCCTCCTCACTGGGTGGGACCTCCCAACCAGGGTCCCTAGCCACCCCTACCAGTGCTCTCTCAGAGCCAACAGAGATTTGAAATCTCCCTGGGACAGAGCTCCCAGAGTGGCAGGGGTGATGGGCCATTATCTTTGCTGTTTCGGTGACTTAGTTATTCCAGCCTTCAGAATTTGGAGAGTCCAAGGCACCCGTAGGCTAAAGTGGACCCCCCAGCACAGCTGCTCTGTGAAAATGTGGCCAGACTGCTTTTTAAAGTGGGTCCCCAATCCTGTTCCTCAGTACCAGGTGGTGCCTCACAACCATTGTCTCCAGCTACCTCCTACATGTACTTTTGGGCCAGCAACAGGTCCCTACCATGTAATTACATAGAAATTAAACAACATGCTTCTCAATGACTTTTGAGTAAATAATGAAATTAAGGCAGAAATCAAGAAGTTCTTTGAAACTAATGAGAACAAATATATAAAATACTAGAATCTCTGGGACAGAGCTAATGCAGTGTTAAGAGGGAAATTCATAACACGAAATGCTCTGTGTGTGTGTGTGTGTGTGTGTGTGTATGTGTGTGTGTTGATTTCCTTCAGTTCAGCTTTGATTTTGGTTATTTCTTGTCCTCTGCTAAAGTTAGGGATGATTTGATTTTGTTTCTGTAATTCTTTCAGTTGTGATGTTAGGTTGTTAATTTAAGATCTTTCTAACAAAAAAAAAAAAAAAATTCAAAAGATCAATGAACCCAGGAGTTGGTTTTTCAAAAAAGTTAATAAGATAGGCTGCTAGCTAGACTAATAAAAAAGAAAAGAGGGAAGATCCAAATAAACACAATTAGAAATGATGAAAGGAATGTTACCACTGACCCCACAGAGATTAAATTAACCATCAGAAGCTACTATGAACACCTTTATGCAAACAAACTAGAAAATCCAGAAGAGATGGATAAATTCCTAGACACATTCCTCCCAAGACTGAACCAGGAAGAAGTTGATTTCCTGAACAGGCCAATAATGAGCTCTGAAATAGAATCAGTGACACGGTTTGGCTGTGTCCCCACCGAATTCTCGTCTTGAATTATAGCGCCCACAATTCCCATGTGTTGTAGGAGGGACCTGGTCGGAGATAACTGAATCATGGGGGTGGTTTTCCTCATACTGTTCTCATGGTAGTGAATAAGTCTCATGAGATCTGATGGTGTGATAAGGGAAAACCCCTTTCACTTGGCTTTCATTTCCTCTTTGCCTGCTGCCATATAAGACGGGCCTTTTGCCTTCTGCCATGATTGTGAGGCCTCCCCAGCCATGTTGAACTATGAGTCCATTAAACATCTTTTTCTTTATAAATTACTCAGTCTCGAGTATGTCTGTATCAGCAGTGTGAAAACAGACTGCTACAATCAGTAATAAATAGCCTACTACCCCACTTCCCCAAAATTAAGAACTTATGGATTCACAGTCAAATTCTCCCAGATGCACAAATAAGAGCTGGTACCATTCCTACTAAAACTATTTAAAAAAATTGAGAAGGAGGGACTCTTCACCAACTCATTCTATGAGGCCAGCATCATCCTGATACCAAAACCTGGCAGAAACACAACAAAGAAAACTTCAGGGTAATATCCTTGATGAACATCCATGCAAAAATCCTCAACAAAATACTTGCAAACTGAATCCAGCAGCACATCAAAAAATTAATACACCACGATCGTGGTTAATACACGACGATCAAGTAGGCCTCATCCCCTGGATGCAAGGTTGGTTCAGCATATGGAAATCAATAAATGTCATTCATCACGTAAACAGAACTAAAGACAAAAACCACACAATTATCTCAATAGATGCAGAAAAGGGCTTTTGATAAAATTCAACACCCCTTCACATTAAAAACTCTCAATAAACTAGGTACTGAAGAAACATACCTAAAAATAATAAGAGCCATCTGTGACAAACCCATAGTCGACATCATATCTAATAGGCCAAAACTAGCAGCATTTCCCTTGAAAACCAGCACAAAACAAAGATGTCCTTGCTCACCACTCCTATTCAACATAGTATTGGAAGTCCTAGCCAGAGCAATCAGGCAAGAGAAAGAAATAAAGAGCATCCAAATAGGAAGAGAGGAAGTTAAATGATGTCTGTTTTCATATGAGATGATTCTATATCCAGAAAACCACGTAGTCTCAGCCCAAAACCTCCCTCAGTTGATAAACAACTTCAGCAAAGTTTCAGAATACAAAATCAATGTACAAAAATCACTTGCATTCCTATACAACAACAACAGCCAAGTCAAGAGCCAACTCAGAAAGGCAATCCTATTCACAATTGCCAAAAACAAAAAACAAAACAAAAAAAACCAACCAGAATAAAATACAGAAATACTGCTAACTAGGGAGGTGAAAAATCTCTACAAGGAGAACTACAAACTACTGCTCAAAAAAATCAGAGGTGACACAAACAAATGGAAAAAATCATGCTCATGGATAGGAAGAATCAATATCATTAAAATGGCCATACTGCCTAAAGCAATTTGTAGATTCAATGCTGTTCCTATCAAACTGCCAATGACATTCTTAACAAAACTAGAAAAAACTATTTTAAAATTTACATTCAACCAAGAAAGAGCCCAAATAGCCAAGGCAATTCTAAGCAAAAAGAACAAAGCTGGAGGAATTATCCTACCTGACTTTACACTACAGGGCTACAGTAACAAAAACAGTATGGTACTGGTCCAAAAACAGACATATAAACCAGTGGAGCAGGACAGAGAACCCCAAAATAAGGTGCACACCTATGACCACCTGATCTTTGACAAAACTAACACAAGCAAGCAATGGGGGAAAGGATTCCCTATTAAATAAATGGTGCTGGGATAACTGGCTAGCCATATGCAGATGACTGAAGCTATGCCCCTTCCTTACACTGTAAATGAAAATCAACTTATGATGGATTAAAGACTTAAATGTAAAATCCAAAACTGTAAAACCCCTGGAAGAGAACCTAGGTAATACCATTTTAGACATAGGAATGGGCAAAGATTTTATGACAAAAATATCAAAAGCAATTTCAACAAAAGCAAAAATTGGCACATGGAATCTAATTAAGAGCTGATGCACAGCAAAAGAAACTATCAACAGAGTAAAAAAAAAAAAAAACAACCTACAGAATGGGAGAAAATATTTGCAAACTACGCACCTGGCAAAGATCTAATACCCAACATCTATAAGAAACTCAAAAAATTTATAAGCAAAAACAACCCCATTAAAAAGTGTGCAAAAAGGCCTGGTGCGGTGGCTCATGCCTGTAATCCTAGCACTTTGGGAGGCCGAGGCAAGTGGATCACCTGAGGTCAGGAGTTTGAGACCAGCCTAGCCA
>NW_012112808.1:3596799-3597247 GCF_000951035.1 Colobus angolensis palliatus | reverse complement strand
TGTGACATGAGTTTACCTATGTAACAAACCTTCACATGCACCTCTGAACCTAAAAGTTTAAAAAAAACTAAGATAGAAATAATGCTTTAAAAAAAGTCATAGGCTTTTAAATATAACATAAATGTTATGGTTCCTCCTCTCCAAAAATACCAATGTTATTATTTTCTTAGGGAAAAGTAACATGGATTTCCATGAAAGGAAATTCACAATTCCCATCCAGATGAACAATTTCTGTTCTTGAAGACAGAGCCTAGGAAGAAACACTCAGGTCCTTGCAGCTTGCTGCTAAATTAACTGGGCACCGTGACTCATTCCTGTAATCCCAGCACTTTGGGAGGCTAAGATGGAAAGATTGCTTGAGCCCAAGATTTCAAGACTAGCCTGGGCAATATAGTGAGACCCCCATCCCTACAAAGAATTCTTCAAAATTAACTAGGTATAGTGGTGC
>NW_012112808.1:3551743-3595141 GCF_000951035.1 Colobus angolensis palliatus | reverse complement strand
CTCACACATCTGTTGAATAACATTGAAGGATGCTAAAGAAAAGACCAACTCATTCCAAACTAAAGCCAAAGTGATGAGTTTCCTCTGGCAATGCATTCCTCATAGGTCTTAATCCAGTAGCCTTGGCATTTGGTATCTGCAACTTTCAATCGCCTTCAATCAGTGATTCTTCATCTTTATCTGCCATGATTCCTCTGGCAGTCTGAGGAAGCTGGTGGGTGTGCCCCTTCTCAGGATAACTTTTTAAAACCATAAAATACACAGGATTTCAAAGGAAAATAATTATATTGAAATACATTACCAAAGTATTATAAAAACTTATGATAGGGTAATATGTGTGATTCTTTCCTTTTTTTTCAGTTCCCAAATGTAATACTTTAATTTGTAATTTTGAAATAAACGTAGACTTATAGAAAAGTGGCAAAAGTAATATAGAGTGCTTTGGTACACTCTTCACCCAGATTCTCCTGAGGTTAACAACTTAAATAACCACGGCACATTTAGGGACTAGGAAATTAACACTGAGGCAATACTCTGAACAAAACTGTACACTTTATTTGGATTTCAACAGTTTTTTCTACTAGTGTTCTTTCTCTGTCCCAGGATTCAATCCAGGGTTTGACACTGTAATGTGGCTGTTTCACAACCTTGTTACTTTTAAAGAATTCTGGTCTTAGAATGTCCTGAAATTTGGGTTTATCTGGCATTTTTCTTACGATTAGGTTGTGGTTATACATTTTTTCCAAAAATATGTTTCCTTATACACGCATTTAATAACTAGCTACCCTAATAAGTGCAGTAAGTAGCTACCCATTTAATGTATTAAATAACTGGCTACCCTAATATATAACCACCCTAATTTTGAAGTGGTGATGGATAAAAATGATGTTTTGTGAACTGCAACAACTGAAACATGGTGTGAAAATATCTATGACTTCCGTTGGTGACAAGTCAGGGATACTGCTAGCAGTGCTATGGACTGTGGCCTAGATTTAAATTGGAAGCAAATGGAAAATATCAGCTAGGAAAACAAAGATTTTTAAGACTTTTTTTGTACCCAAGACTACAGCCTTCACTGCCAATTTCTATCTGTGGATCCCTTAGGGATCTGAAGACCCCTAGTTAAGAGCCCTTCTCTATAGCTACTGATAGTTACAGATGGCTAAAATTAAAAATTATATGTTAAAAGTTATTACTATAATTGATTTCATTTTCCCTAGACTCTGTGGAAAAATGACTCCAGTTAGATGATTTTTTCATGGATTGCCCCAGATTGTTCACATGTAAGTCCGTGACAGAGAAGAGTGACTATGAGACTGTGAGGCTGTGTCAATGACTCATCTGATGTTTCGCTACTCCCATGGGACATCCTCTTGGGTGTGCATGTGTGTGTGTGTATATCCATATTTTTTTCCCTTATACAACTCACATTGACAAACATAGCGTCCATATTTTCATCCTCAGGACTTTATTGTCTATTTGGACAAAAAGCTCTTGAAGCAGTGGTTTCCTGACTCTAATTTTGAGACAGTCAATGGCCAGTGTCAGAAAGATCCAGACACTGAGTCTTGCCATGACTAAGCTCTAGAAGACTGAGGTTGAGAGGAATGTGGCCTCCAACCCAAGTCAGGGCTGAAGTGGAACCAGCAGTAGTTGGTGAGGACTTCCTAAATGGCTCCTCATCTCTGTGTAAGAGCCACACAAGCATTCTCTACTCAATTCTCCTTCCACCAGATGAGGTAGGCATCTCATTTTGCAGATGAGGAGACTGGAGCACAGAAAATAATTCCAATTTCTCAGGAAGTGACTTAGCACAAATTCAATGTTGTCTGACCCCAAGGCTCTCATTTATAACTCCTACACTATCTCATGATGAGTGGGGTTTCTTACCCCATTCACCCAGGGCTTCACTTGTTGCAAATCTACCTGGTAGGATGGCCTTATCAGGGGATGATTTATTTCTTAAAGGCAATACAGTCACAAACTTAGTCAAAGGGCAGGGCCCTGGAGAGCAATGGCAGAAAAACAAACAAGGACATCAGGGTTAAACAGTTTTATCAACCAAATCTTCCAGGTATCAGGCTGAGGCAAAGGCTCCGACACATATGTAAGGTCTAAACAAGGGCAAGCATCTGGAAGTTCTGAGAGCAGCCTGGATTCCAAGGAGGAAGACATAAAAGACTAAACTCCAGTGCAACCCTCCATTCCTTATCATCCTCTTTTTTGTTTCCTGCAGGGGACTTCTTTGGCTCACATTGGCTCCCAGGTGTGTGTCTAGAGCCCTAAGACATCACAGAGAACAGAGGTGCACTCTGCTCACAGCTGCGACTGGGACAGAGGTGCCTACAGCAAGAGAGAGAGAGCCTTTCCCTAGTTGACATGGGAAATGTAGGGAATCTTCTAAGGGGAAGTTCCCTACCAAACAAAGGTTTCCTTAAAAATGAAAAGGGGCTGGGGCCAGCTTAGACATTGTGTGTGTGTCTGTGTGTATGTTCTCGTGCACATGTGTAAGAGAGGAGACATTGGCCGGGCACGGTGGCTCACGCCTGTAATCCCAGCACTTTGGGACACTGAGGTGGGCAGATCACGAGGTCAGGAGATCGAGACCATCCTGGCCAACACAGCGAAATCCCGTCTCTACTAAAAATTTAAAAGAATTAGCCAGGCATGGTGGCGGGTGCCTGCAGTCCCAGCTACTTGGGAGGCTGAGGCAGGAGAATGGTGTGAACCTGGGAGGCGGATCTTGCAGTGAGTCAAGATGGCGCCACTGCACTCCAGCCTGGGTGACAGAGTAAGACTCCGTCTCAAAAAAAAAAAAGAAAAGAAGAAGAGAGGAGACATTAGTTCTATTGCTGTTTAAATAAATTACCACAAATTCAGTGACTTAAAACAAGACCCATTTATGATTTCGCAGTTTCCATGGGTCAGGAGTCCAGGCACAGCTTAGCTGAATCCTCCACTTACGTCTCAAAAAAATGCAAAGTGTCAGTCAAGACTGCCATGTGCAGAATCTTCTTCTAAGATCATTTAAGTTAACTGAATTCAGCTACTTTTGCCTACAGAACTCATGGCGGATTTCATCTTCTTTAAGGCCAGCAAAAGCAGGTCTCCTGATTTCCTGTCTCTGACTTCTAACCTTGCTTTTGAGAGATCAGCTGATGAGATCTGGTTTATCCTGGATGATTTTCCTTTGATTAACCGAAAGTCAATTGATTACTGACTTTAGTTATATATTCTAATTATCTCCACCAGAGAAATATATATCTATCTATAGGAGTAATATTTTACTTGTTTATAGTTTCTGCCCACACTCAAGGCTGGGGAGATTATACAAGTTGTTTACACCAGGAATCAGGAATATTGGAGGCCATCTTAGAATTCTGCCTACCACGGGTGAAGAACAGAAACAGAAAAAAAAACCACACAAAATTATGAACTTCCTAATAAAGAGAATTGTTGAGTTCCAAGGGCTGTATTTAAATATAATTGACATCTGGATCATAACGTTGTCATGTGACATTGTGATGTCTGCTCTGGATATAGTATAAAACATGAAATGGGCCCTTCCCCTTCAACAGGGACTCAAATACACATGGATGCTGACTACAGTGAGTGTTTTATTCAGATCCACATAATCATGGAGAAGGGTCAATTAGAGTTAGAATTTTATTTACTGCTTTGGAAAATGCACAAGAAGAACCTTACTTGTAAATCCTGACCTGTAGATGACTGGATGCACCTTGAAAATAATTCTCAAGACCATGGGCGGATCCTTTTAATGAGACAAGAAAAAGAGCTGTAACTCTCACAGTATAGATGAAATAAGACAAGTGAGGCCGGATCTCATCTTGATTGTAGAACTGGTAGCTCCCAAATTCCAAAAAACCAGCCACAAAAGCTTATAGATCTGACCCTAATATGTTTTATTCAGGTTACTCTCTTTATCAGTAGCTCACATTTTCCTATGAATTGTATTTTCTTAATCTCTAGGAAACAAATTGCTCTAATTTATAAAATAATTAGTATCTAACTTGACTTAATCATTTCACAATGTACACATATATGAAAACAGCATATTGTATACTGTAAATATGTACAACTTTTATTTGTCAACTATACCTTAATAAAGCTGAGGAAAATAAAAATTAATTAATGAATAAATTATTTTTTAAAAGAGCTGTTTCACTTGTTTTGGAATATTATGGTAAAATTATGGGCCTTGTTATCTGGCCTTCATCAACAGATCACCTTCAACTGGAGCAAAAACTGAGAAAAAAGACTATGAGGGATGCTGTATTTTTTGAAAATTGGAGGGATATGTAAAAACTCATTCTCTTCCCTTTGAAAAGAAATTTTGTTAATTGTCAGAGACAGAGAACACATGGAGGGTCTTATTAAAATTTTAGTTAGTAGTTTTACCTACAGCTTTATAGAAAGAGGGATCCAGGATGAATATAGGAGACTGTCACATAGCTTCTAAAACGTTTTCTCTATACGGATTACAGCAAATAGCCCGAAGCCAGAGCACACTACGATTAAATTACTTTTCCAGTAGGAAGGCTATCCATGCCTAGTGATTCTCTAACTGACATCTCAGCACAAAGTTCCACTGTACTCAAAGTTCCTGGTTCTAGGGGCTTTCCTGGAGCCAAGGAGATATGTTTTTAGGAAAAACAAAACCAGCTTGTTATGTCATCTTTTGTATTTATAATAACAAGCACACGCTCATTATGGCTCGTTTATGAGTGAAAGAAAAGTTCTGGAGAAAGACCACCTTGGTCCTGAGCACCATGACTATTTTGCTCATACATTTGACAGATACTTGGGGAGCACCTTCCCCACCTATCTGTTGCTAGGCCTTGCTCTGGGTGCTGAGATACAAAGGTGAAGAGTCCCCTGTGGTTGGGTTGCAGCTAGGGCTTGGGTATTGTATGAGGTTGTCTGTCTCTTGTCAGGTCCAGGCCTTGGAGTTTCTTTTAGCCTGGTGGTGACACAAATGTGCACCGCATGTTCCTGTTGATGTCCTCATTTTGGGCACAGCTTTCCAACAGGGACAGGCCTCCTCCTCCCAGCTTCCTACCATGATGTTATCAGCTCACATTTCCTCAGCATGCTTGCTTGTCACATCCAGGAAAGTGTTGGTTTCCATAGTAACAGTGATCATATATGCAGAAGATCTGGCTTTCTGACTTATTAGTAACTCTTTTTCCTTAATATGACCTATTCCAACAGTCCCAGGAAAATTTAGATGCAATACCTGAGAAAATTTACTAATGTGTTAACAAAAATTATCTGTGTTAGTGGTGATTCCTTTTTGCATTGATCTGCATTTTTTCAAATTTTATGCACTGATTATTTATCACTTCTGTCATTAGGAAAATAAAACTTGTCAGGCAGTCACATAAAAAGCATCAAATACAATGGGCTAATTCTCTGCAGTTTTCTAAGGACATGTGCATTCAACTCAAGAGAGTGGCATGGGTAGAGCAAATATGATTCTTTTATGACTATTTGCTCACCAAAGCTGTACCACATACCCTTCAAAACAAGGCAAATCATGTAATGATTAATATAATGATCGATGGTTTATGTACAGATGTCATTTTATTTGTAAAACATGTGTTTGAGATTCTGGCACTCAGTAACATTTTAGGCCTCTGGGGAAAAAAAAGGAAAGAAATCAGAAGGCTTTCTTGCATTCCCTTGGTTAATTTTAAAATAAACCTATCTTTGCAGGAGAAAAATCTCCCACCTTTCATAAGATCTGGGTACTATTTGCTCATTACTAGTTTACTTTCTTCCAACAAATGTAACACAAAGTGAGAGAAGTAACTTCAAACCTTTGGAAATGACTGGGCCCAACGTACCTTCCATAATAACTGGTGTGGTAAGGCATACCAGTATACTAGAAGCCTTCATGTATACTGCCAAAAATTTTAAATTATATTTATAGAAATGCCATTGATGGAAAGTTGAGATGAATTGAGTTTTAGACAAGGTATGGAGTAGCATCAATCCAACACTAGAGATAAATGAAGTTTTTACTAAAATACCACAACGTGCTAAACATTTGCTTGTGAATACAGACAAGAGTCTCTTGTGACAATAAAAAGTTCAACACAGTACTAGAAGAAAAGTGAAGAGAGTAGTGTACAAACTGTGTCTAACTTTTATAGAGTCTTTGGGATATTGCTGTGCCACAGTGATGATGGTACTTAATTATCACCGAAGTGTTTAAAGCTGTTTTGAGTCTGTTAATCTCTTCTGGGACTATCAACAATTCTAGTTTTCAAAGTTTGCCATGAATACACAATTACACGTACACAACGTGGACACACACACACAGAGCTTAAGAACTCTTGTATTATAAAAATCCCTCTTCAGCCTCCCCCGAAGGCAGTTACCCAACATGTGCTTAACTTTGTCCATGACTGGAAGCTCACTATCTTACATGGAAGCTCTCTCCACTTTGAAAAAAAGATTAAGTTTAAATATAGTTTTTTTAAGTTGATGTGAAGTTCACCTCCCCACAATATCTACCCACTTGTCCTAGTTCTGACCTCAGGAATAACAGTGGGTAAGTGTAATTCCTCTTCTGTAGGACAGACTCTGAAATACTTGAAGAACAACATTGTGTTCTCCCCAAGTGTTCTCTTTATGCACTAAAACATGAATGTTTGCCTTAGAAAACAAGACTGTTTAATCATGTTTTGATCTAAGAATCATTTACGCAAAGTCATTTCACTGTGCAAGAGGATCAATAATAGTTTCATATTTCAAGTATTTTTTGTTTCACTCTGCCAAATCTATCTACATGTAGAAATTTAACTGTACACCCAGTGTGAGATGAAGCCATGCTTCTACTGATTCTGGTGTGTCCTGAGGATGCCAGAAGTTGTTCTCTGCAACACTGACCACCCCTGACAATGCCATGACATTAACACCTTTATCAAATCCGATATTTAGGACTCTATCTGCTGAACTGATCCTTGGGAAGGAATTTTGTTCCTTTCTAGGTATGTGTTTCTCAAAACATTTTGCTGTGCAGTAACCAGATATGATGAAAGATAAATTATCCAAAAATTCAAGAGATGAAATTTCTGTCCTTGAATAAGGCCAGAATAGTTGAGAACTTTTTATTGTGCTCTCTCCTTCAACCCAACAGAAGTTGACTATGGAGTCTTCTAATAAATCAATGGGTTTTCTTAAAAATCAATTGTTTTGATGATTGCTGAATGTGGATAATGGCGAAAGGTATTTTTACTCTTCTACTATTGGGTGTTCTGACATTTTCAAAATAATTTTTTAATGGAAATCTCTGCATCTCCAAATCCCTGACAAGAGAGAAAAATGACATCGATGACATTAAAGAAGCCTGCTGCTTTACTCTTGTCAATCTGTAAAGGTTTTCTTTTTTAAAATGTAAATTTTGTGAGGCAAAAGTGAACATCAGAAGTCTGCAAGTGTTGTTTCGTAGTGCTGAGCTGCTCATGCTATAAAACAAGGCTTGGTTGAAGAAAAATACGGCAGAGCCAAAGTAAGAAGAGGGTCAAGCCGGAGGAGAGCTTGAGATCAAATGTATGTGGTTAGGAAAAAAACTGTGTCCTAGGAGTTGCTGAAGAAAAAGTTCATTTCATATGTGAGAATCAAAGGAATATACTGAGGTTGAAAACCAGTGCTGAGTGTAGTTGTAGAAATAAGGACAGATTGGGCAGAAGCAGAGATTAAGAGGTTAGAGTTCTCAAACTCTTTGTGGTAATGCTTGAATCCAATGTATATGACCAGTAGGCAGCACCTGCCATGTGCAAATTGCCATGTGAGTTCTACTCCTGAACCAGTTTATACTGAGCTCAACACAATGAGTTTGGTCATCAGGCACTTGGATATCATGTTGTGGTAGCTAGCCTATCCCTATATGTCCCCTTCTTCGTCTTCACATCTGGGCTGTGCCTGTGGGTGTGAGCAACAGAATGTGGTAGAAATGATGTTATGTGACTTCCAGGCTAGTTCACCAGAAGCCTTGCAGTTCCCAACCCTGGATACTTGCTGTGTGTTCGCTAGGAGAAGCCACCCACCAGTTAAGAGGTAGGTCTATCCTGAGACCATCACGATGAGAGGAAGCCCAAGCTATCCAAATGGAGAGGCTGCATGGAGACAGATGCCCAGCCAGCCTCCAGCTGTTGCTAGCCATTCCAGATGAGGTGCCTAGTACATGAATGAAGGAACCATCCTGGAGGCCTTGTCCAACTGAGTCTTCATTTAACTCCAGCTCCAGCTGCCTTTTAAAAGCAAAAACAAGACAGACACCACATGAGAAATGCCCAGCTGAGCCCAATCAACCCACCTAACCATGAGACATGATAATACATTTTTGTTTTAGACCACTTTGTTTTATTTTGGATGTTTGTTAAACAGCAATTGTTAACCAGAACACATGGCAGTGGCAAATTTCCATAAAAATGTCAAAATGCTCTGTTTTTGTATCTCTCTCTTCATGTGCAGTTAATAAGCACTGACTTCCGCTTTGAGTGAGATCAGCTTATCTGCTTTTTATCTGCCTTTACAGAATCCAGGTAAGACTAAAGGAGAGAGAGACTAGCCCTGCCTTTACCTGAGCTTGTTTTGGACATCTCTGTACTGAGGTTTGCATGTTATAGAAATGACTAGAATCTGCAGGGGGTATCCCCTATACTATCAACTCAAAGGTGCTTCCTTTCTTTGCTTTCTAAAGTTTCACTCTAAGATTTGTTACTTGGGGAGGACTTCAGGGCAAATTTGGCCTGTTTTAGTTTCTTTTTGGTGGTTTAAGTGACCAAGAAGGATCATTTTAAACTCAGCTAAGATCAAGGGGATTTTGATGAGGAAAACTGTGCCTGGCATGTTAACTTTTTTGGGAGAACACAGTCACAGGCTTATAGTTCCAAGAATGATCTCAGGTTTCTCTATGATGTATTTTAACCATTACAACTAAGATCTAATCCTTACAAATTCCCTAGGGTAGGAGACTGACCTTATCCTGAGTTGGTAGGGATTTCAGGATTCCAGATCTCATCCATTTAGCATTAAGTTACCTTGTTGGTGCTCCCATTTACCTTGTATTTCAGGTTGGGAAACTGGACTCTTACTCTTATGTTGTTTTCCAAGTATGTTTTTTGAGCAATCCTCCATTCAAAGTTTTTAAAGTAAGTTCTGAGTTCAAATCCTTTTATGGGAGTTGTATGATCCTACACATGCAATCAAACCCTTCCATGGCTCGCTTTCTTTGCCTTACAGAGTTCAATAGCATATCTTTCCCTGGCTTTTGGGAAGGTATAACAAGTTTATGTATGAAAGACATTAGAGTATTCAGCATACGGTAACAGCTTAAATGGTAGCTGCAATAGTGGTAGTAGTATTCCTGAGAGGATGGTGATTCTGAACACTTAACCTTTTCAGAAACAAGAATCCTGCTTCAGAGCAAAGCCTTGTTGGTAGTCTTCTGCAAGTATCAGATGCATCTGATTTTGTGCTTTCCCCTCTCAGGAGATGAGCCAGTTGCCTCTTTCTAGACCTTTAAGGAGGGTACCAACTCTTCTCCTGGAACCTACACTGATTATGTGCTGTGAGCCTAGGGGCCATTTCCACCTATTCTGCCACTGATCAGGCTCTAAATTCAACACCAAGAAAATGTTCTCCAACAAAAATTTTTCAAAGGAAACTGTTTTCTGTGATCTTGTTTTAAAATCCTGAGCAGGTAGCTCCTTAATCCACAAGAATAAAGACAGGGATTAATCTATGGTTCCACTGATGTAAAGGAAGATTTTCATTTTAATAAAAAGCACATTGAAACAAGGCTTATAGCTTAATCAATGGACCGAGTTTTGCATTTGCTTTTAATGCCTATTGAGTTTCATTGCGTTGCTGGCACCTAATGTGTTCTGCCCTATCACTCCATTTTTCCTTTTTCCATGTGGCCAATCTTCAATGCATCCTATTTCCACATACCCAATAGCTTAAAATAAAGGGGAAAGTTGAAATCATTTAGAATCTCACTATAATATTGTTTTTGTCATAATCTTTTGAACACTTATCCTCAAACCATATCCCTTTGCTTTCAAAATACGGAAGCATGTGTTTTATAAAAGTATATTGCTTGGTTAATCAATAGCAAAGGTTTTATTCTTTCTCCATCTTTCTCATTCTTATTTCCAGTCTTTTAAAATGATTTCACCAAATTAAATGAGTCGCTGTAGTTTATTCACTATCCTGAAAGTCCTGATGTAGAAAGGGAAAATCATTTCTCAGAACTGAGTTTCCATCTGTTTTCTCCAGTGGGTGGAGATGTTTTTAGACTTATATGAATACCTAAAAAACATTTTATTTGGCCAGGCGTGGTGGCTCATGCCTGTCATCCCAGCACTTTGGGAGACTGAGGCAAGAAGATAATGTGAGGCCAGAAGTTCAAGACCAACCTGGGCAATATAGTGACCCTACCTTAAAAAAAATTTAAAAAAGTATTCAGGCTTGGTGGCATACACTAGTGGTTCTAGATACTTAGGAAGCTGAGGCAGGAGGGCTGCTTGAGCCCAGGAGCTTGAGTCTGCAGTGAGCCATAATTGAGCCACTGCTTTCCAGCCTGGGAGACAGAGTAAGACCCTGACTCAATAAAGGTAGAAAGAGAAGAAAGAAAGAAAAGAAAGGAAGGAAGGAAGGAAGAAAAGAAAGAAAGAAAGAAAGAAAGAAAGAAAGAAAGAAAGATTATATTGATTCAAGATGAACTGTATGATCTAGTACTACAGACCTGTAAATCAGCATGTTTCTAAGTAGTATGTGGCAGTAGATATCAAGAGCCTTAAAATGTTCATTTCTTCTGAACAGCAATTTTGCTTCCAGCAATCTACCCTAATGAACATCAGAGATGTACCAAGATTTATTTCAAGCTCACTGCTATTCCCAGTGCCTCCCAGAGAGCTTGGAATATAGTGGGTGCTCAATAAGTAGTTCCTAAGGAAATGAATGAGTAGGAGAGGCTCATTGCCACATCATTTATAACAGGAAAATATCAGAATTCACAAAATTTCTAATAGTAAACAATAGTTAAGTACATTATAATACAATCATATAATACTCTATCGTGTGGACATTAATAATAAGCATGTTAATATTATAATATTAATATTAGTTAATAATTAACAGTATAAAAAGATCTAACTGGAAAGGGCTTATTTCAATATTAAATAAAAAGTCAAAAGGCAAATCACATGTTAGGGCACCACAAATGCAAAAATATACAGATGTTGACTCTTATCTCCCAATCCTAAACCCCTAGGTGGAAAATAGAGCAGAATACATTTTCTAAAGTGTGGAGAATGTTATTGAAATAGAAAAAGCCTCTTCCCCTTGTTACTAATGCAAGCCATTTCATAAACCCTGCAGGAAAACCCACTGGACCATGTCTTAATCCTCAGGTTTCTTCCATGCAGCAATGGGCAAGCAATGCTTCAACACCTCAGCTTGTCTACACTAGCATAATCAAGACACTGTAGGACAACAATAGCTAATATTTATCCAGTTACTTTACTGTGAGCCAAGTAAAGTGCTGTTTAAAGCATTCTACATCCTCTAATTATCACAATCTTCACTACAAGCATTACCATTCTCATTTTTCTATCAAGGAAACTAAGAGGCTAGGTTGCCTGCTCAACCAGGATTTGAACCCAGGGAGTCTGAACTCAAAGCCACCCCTTTAAACACTCTCTGAATCTGCCTCCCTGACCTGAGGGCCCAATAACATTTTTTTCTACTTGGAATCCCAGTCATTTCCCTCATGATCTCTTCCTTTTCCCATCGAACAAACCTCTCAGACTCCTTTCCTGACCTTCCCTTGGTAGAACTTTCTAGAACACACATACCTTTGTCCCTAATTACTGCTTACTTCAATTGCATGTAGCATTTCTCATTGTATTAGGATGGTGCAAACATAATTGCAGCTTTTGCCATTTAAAAGTAATGGGAAAAGCTGCATTATGTTTGCACCAACCGAATAATATCATTGCCCTAAGAAGCAGGCCCCCATAATTGGGGCAAAAAGGAGTCGTTCCTACTCAGTTGCATGTTAGTAAGACCTCTGCTTTATTTGTTTGAACTCCAAAATGAATTCTTGGCTTACTTCTTTATTGTTTCAAAAATGTAAAAAAATGTAAATATTGTGCAGTCTCTTTTTGCCAGTCTGTTCCTCCCAATGTGCCCTTTTCTTGACGCATATCATTTCTAGTTGCATCACATTTAGAGCATACTCAAACATACCTAAACTCAATTCAATCTACCAGTTATATTTTATGTTTATTCTTAAGCAAATACATTACTGTCCCCTAACACAATAGATTCCATGTCCAATTCTCACTACTAAACCATAGGAAAAATAAAAATGTTATTAGTGTTATCTTTAGAAAGGTGGATTTGTGAGTGATTTTTACCTAAAATTTTTTCCCGAAGCCTAATAAATTATATTTTAAATAAATAAATAAATAAAATATGTAATTTTAAATGACAGAGTCTCTTTTATTTCAAAAATTGTGAGCTTATAAATGGTAGTAAAAGTGGCCAATAAATGAGTGATCTATTTTAAAGCTTGAATCAGGTTTATCTCTTTCTTTATGAAGGTGTCTATCGCCAACCTGTGCATAAGCTGGCATGAGACAATAGGCTGGCCTCTGCTTATGGTCATAAAACTGTCTGGTCATGTGTAGTTTACCTGACATATGTTATACAACTGACAAATTTACAAAGTTAAAAGTGATTTATGACAGAGACTTTACAAATATTTCTGGAGCCAGAAATTTTATGGCAACACTAAACCTTATAAATATGATGGATTTCTTAGAGAGTAAACAGTCAAACCCGGTGCAAAGAACCTACGATGTGTGAAATAGACACAAATGACTTTCTGCATATAAAGCAGTCTTATATTTTTCTTTAGAAAATAATTGGCATATTAAAATTACAGCTCTGAGTCATTTTCACTGATCATGTTGAAGCCAAGCGCAAGACGATGCATCTGGCTTCATTAAGGGACTGCGTATTGCAAGAACTCTAGAGAGAATAGAAGCAAAAGTCTTTACTCCCCTTTCCTATGACTGGCTGCCTTGGACAGATTTGCCTTGGACAAATGCTTGCCTTTATGTAGGAAAAGTATATATGAGTATATATGAGCCTTCAAAACTACCTCTTCAGTTAAATACCACACATGATAGTCAATAATGGGGTCAATAAAATGGCCCATCAAGTACAAATGTTCTGAAGAATCCACCAGATCAAATGACAATGTGTATAAATACTTGAGTTGGCTATGGGATAATGAGCCAGTGAGTCACCAAGGAGGGTTGCTCAAGAGTGGTTTCCATCTGGTACCTAAAGGAAAGCCAGGAACATCAGCCCTACACAACAGAAGGGTGGGAGAGGGTTTGGCTCTACTTCGTGTGCCATCTGCAGATTTAATCCCAGTTGTGTTGCAAGAATCTCGCCTCTTATCATCTTTTACATATCCCAAGAGTTGCATTTAATTAACAATAACAACAAAAAGATTAAACTCTTTCGACCATGCAGACCCATGTAATTGCTGCCCTTCTCACCTTCACAACCAAGTTTCCAAGAAAAGCATTCCTGTTTGATGATGGGTTAGGTTAGTGCAGTCATTTTCATGTTGCATTGTCAGCCCAGTTAAAATGTGAAATCATGGTTTCTTATTACCTGTTAATGCATATGGTTGATGTACCTGAATATTACTCTATGCCTGTCTCTTACCCCAATCTTAACTCCAAATCCAAGTATAAGGACGTTTATTTATTCATTCCTGTACTGTTTAAATGATCTACAATTTGTGATTTTTGTGATTAAAAAGATGAAGATATACCCTGGAGCTGAGAATAAGAGATCTCACTGTCAACTAACTCTTCCAATGCCCTCACAGTCTAAAAATACTATACCAAATAAGGTTGGCATAACCAGAAAGCCTTTGAAAAGAATGTTGTGCACACTCTGCAAACTTCAAGTGGAAAATGAAATGCGTTCGATTAGTAATAAGTAGCTAAGTCTATTTATTAGCAGAAAATAAATGAAAACACCTATTGTAGTTTCAAAAGAGATGCAGATCATTCAAGATTCTTGTAAATGCTCAGAGAATAAACAAACATGGCACTTGAGGATCATTCCTGAGACTATAAAGTGGGTAAACAGATGACTCCACATCACACACTTTTTGGGTGCAACCTAATTCTGATAAAAGAGTTAAGAGGAAATCTCAGGCAGATAGTGAAAGTATAGGAGTCCTCAGTAAGGTTTTCCTTTTAATGTAAAGGAGTCCCCAAATCATTTTCTTTTCTAACAAAGGGCAGCCTGTAAAACTGAGCTGCAGACATAGGCAAGCAAGTTGGAAGCTTGCAAGGATGAATGATGGCAGTTGTGCCAATAGGAAAAGGCTATCTGGGGCTAGACATGTCCAACATGGCGGCTCCATCTTCCTTTCTCTTTGCTAGCCATATGTACAGTAAGGAACAGACAAGATGGCACTGACCAAGTGGAAAGCTCATGTGCATAATAAGATTAGGGTGGGGTGGGCAGCCTTCCCCACTGGCTATATAAATGTCACACCTGGTCCAACCAATCTGTGGGCCTTACATAAATCAGACACCACCTCCTCGAGTCTGCCTATAATATCTGGTGCTCTTGCCACAGGCCAGATCTCCTATTTGGAGAATCTCCTATTCTCCTTTCTTTATCTTTTACCTATTAAGCCTCTGCTCCTAAACTTACTCCTTGTGTGTATGTGTGTGTCCATGTCTTTAATCTTCTTGGAGTGAGACAATGAAACCCAGGTATTTATCCCAGGCAACGACACCACTTCAGTTCCAACCTAATTCCATTTCTGAACTTTTACACCAATCCCTGAACCAAATCTGTACCATTCCCAACTCGGAGATTACACAGCCCTATCCCTAACACAAATCTAAGAGTCCGTGATAAGGAACAGTAAAAGTTTAAGGATGGAGGAAGAGTTTGTTTAGCATACTACTTTGCATAGTAGGATATTTCAAAGTATTCACTGATGCTCAATTTTCAGCCTACATGGTGTAGCTACAGGTTCTCTCCTACTCACCCTCTAGAGAGAAGAGGCAGCTGCAGTTATAATTTATAGCTAATGCAGAGATACTACATCCATCTTTCAATGATCCATCATTCTCCCATGTAGAGTTGTGCAGATTTGCATGGTGATTTGAAATCCCTTCTACTGTAGGGCACAGTCTACTAGATAAAAGGGAGTTTCAAAGACAAAAGGAGAGGAAAGGCTTAGAAAAAGGAAGTGGGCAAAGTGAACTCACACCTTGATGTTGGGTGAAGCGAGAGTGGAAGAGAACCACTGCTCTGCTTCTGTTTCCTGTCCGGGCCTTTGGAGGATGGAAACACTGCATTTTCTGTCCAATTCATCCTTATGAAGGAGGACAGTACAGAGATGACATCATGGCACCTCTTGCTGTCAAAGACACCTCTACTTCCCTTGGATTTAAGTGGTGTGCACAAGGATCCTATAGTTTATCATGACCCTAAGTCTGGTGTGAGGTTGGCAGAGAGAGGGAGAGAGAGAGCAACAGCAAACAGCTGTGTGCCTGCTCCTGGGGTCATTTGGTTAAGCAACACAATATGTATTATTTCATCAAAAGTTCATGCTGTATATGTCATAACAGAAGCCAGGGGTAAATGTAGTTAGAGCTCCAAGACTGAGTACAGCCAGAAGCCAGAGTGAGAGTGAAACTCTTCCTGAGAAAGATGTGCACTACTGGCTTCAAGAAGATCACTTCAGCCAAGGAGCAGTGGACACAGTCCAGCCCCTACTGATGCCCCTGTTAATTTCTTTGGGATATTGGAGCCATCTAGGTGGCTAGAAATTCTGAGTTCTGGTCTGTGACTTGTACACAAAAGTAAATGAAAAGAAATCACTGGATTCAACAAGGAGAAGATGAGGAATAGGCTAGACCAAATGGTACTAGAGAGACAGGTGCAGAGCCACAAATATTTTCAGTTACAAAATCAGAGAACACTACCTATATGACACATCTGGGTTTGAGACTCTGGCTCACAACCCAGTGTATATTTTTAAATCTAAAAGTGTGCTCTTTTGCACTTGTCACCATGTCCTCACGTTAAAAAAAAAACAAAACGACAACAACAACAAAAAATCTTTTGACCTAGTGGCAGTTCAAATTACTCCTGTCAAAAAGTCCCATGCCCAGGAATTGAGGCTCACAGGGGCAGTTTGAGAGCAGGTTGCTAAAACTCTTTTTTTTTTTTCTTTGCCACACAAAATAATAACAATACTCTCAAGAATAAAAGAGTAAACATTATAATAACAAAGAGAACACCATCATCAATTATTAAACAGTCAAAACTATGACAGTGTTGGGGAAACAACTTCAGTGAATGAAAGAGCAAGAAATATCTAAGAATCAGCACAACTTAGTATAGCTAAAGCTTAATTCTTAACACACTTTAAAGTCGTAAATACTATATATCATTAGGAAATTAAAAATTAGATAAATTAAGCATCTAAATAAAAAAGACAAAGAGAATAAACTAATCTAAAGAAAACAGAAGAGAGGAAATAACGATAAGGAGCTAGAAAATGTTGGCAGGGGGAAGCAGAGATTATACATAAAACCAAAACAAAGTTAAAAGGAAAACTATATTTAAATAATGGCAATAATAAACTGTGGAAATGACAAACTTAACTAGGAAAAAAAGGGGCAAGAATGTAAAAACACAAAAGAAGTAAAAAAAAATGTAAAAAGAAAAACACTAATTGATACAGAGAAAATTAAAATAATCACAAAACAGAACATGTATAAAAACTTTAGAAATAAATCAAAAGCCTAGATTAAAATAACTGTTTTCTAAGAAAGTAGTTACTAAAGTCAATATCTTAATGAAATATTAGCAAATAAAACTCAGGAGCATATTGTTAATAACAGGCAATTGTAATCACATATTTATTCCAGGAATTCAAAAATCCAGTATAATGCATAAGTTGTTAACATAATATAATGTAAATCAGATGACATAAAACATAAGATTAACTCATTAAATTTAAAAAGACAGTTGCAAATATCCTACATTTCCCTCTCATGTAAAAGGAAAAACAGTATAATAAGAATAGATGGCATATGAGTCATGAAGTGGAATAATCACATATAGAATATGAATTACCATATTTAAAGGTAAAAAAAATAGAAATATTTCTATTTTGTAAACTGGACAAGAATGCTATCAAAACTTATTTAACATTATTCTGGAAGTACTAACCAAAGAAGTTAAACAAGAAAAATATACTAAGTATATATATATGTGTGTGTGTGTGTTTGAAAGAAGTATGAAACATATATTATTTGCTCTGATATAAAATATATACCTAGATTACTCCAGTCAAATAAATTACAATTTAAAAAATAAACTAATTTATTAAGATGACTAGTAACTAAGTTAATATACAAACGTTAAAAATCTTATCTAAAAACTAAAATATTAGCTTGAAAATAAATTTTAAAAACTCAATTAATTATAACCTAAAATATGCAATACCTATAAATAAACTTATCCAGAAAAACATATATTTAAAGATTCAAGGCTCTATTAAACTTTTCAGTTAAACTTAGTGGTTTGACCTCATGCGTTTTAATTCTCTCCTTCTCAAGACCTTACTAAAACAGCGTTTTAAAAAAAAGATGACTCTTTAAACCCACAAATTCAAAGAGAATGAGAGAGAAGCAACATTGATTGGATGAGAAGTGTCCACTGAGAGCAGGAGGAAAGAAGCAGATGGGAGAGGAGCAGAAACGCCATCTACACCGTAGGGCGTGGCGGAAAGGGCTTCAAGAGCTGCTCAGACTCTTGACAAAGAGGAATCTGGCACAGCAGGGAACAGGGCCCGACGCGGCTGAGCTCGTGGAAATTGGCTGAAGGTCTCCATAGAGAAAGCTGGGGTTTCCTGGCCCTCCCCATCCTCGTGGGGCTCCATGGTTAGTTCTTACTCACTTGCTGCCCATCTATCATTGTTTATATCCATCCTCCTCTAGCCGCAGGGAGACCTACCTCTAACGGTGGCATCTCCTCGGCTTCTTTGCCCTCTGGCCTTAGTTGGATTAGCCAGTGAGAGGGATCATCATCGGGAGCCTGGAGGGTGGAGACAAAGAGAGCAGTCCTGATATTCCTTCCCCGTATTTCCCTGTAGCTTCTTTGCGATTTGTCTGCTTCCCTCTGTTTCCCTGTAGCTTCTTTGCGATTTGTCTGCTTCCCTCTGTTTCCCTGTAGCTTCTTTGTGATTTGTCTGCTTCCCTCTGTGGCCTCTGCTCCTGTCCAGAGCCTCCTCTTCCAAGGATCTTCCTTGGAAGAGGTTCCAATAACATGATCTCTCCCCTTGCTCCCTCCACCCTTGAGATAGTGACGTCTACCTACTGCTGCTGGTCTTTGGGGGCTTCACCCTGCCTTACTTGGGTCCTCAATCCTGCCCACTTCATTCAACTCTCTCCAGGCAAATGCAACGAGTCTGCCTTCTGTTTCTTATGGAGCTCCTGGCTGACTCAGGGTGGGGATGAATACCACCCCCTCCCACCCCCACTCATAGAGCCTAAGGGATTGCAGCTTGGGAAATCTCCTGACTCCAGGACCAGGCACTGTGGTGATGCAAAGAGAGGCAAAGGCCGGAGGACCACGAGCAGAGGTCAGCCATGCAAAGGAGGACCCCCTAGTACAGTAGTGTGTGCGTCTGTGTATTGATACAGTATTTGGGTACAAGCATGACTTTTTTTTCCTGGTAAGAGACTAAAAAATGGCAAACTTTTGGGAATAAAGCCAGCAGGGCATGGTAGAAGGCTTTGATCTACATTTTATAGCTTTTGGTGCCTTAGAGCACAAGCCTTCAGTGCCTTAGAGCACAAGCCTTAAAAACAAACTTTCCAGAATTAAATCCTGGTTCCATCAACAGCTGTGTGATTTCCACATTCCTCAGTTCTCTTATTTATAAAACAGGGATGATAGCTTTTACTTCAGAATGCTGTTTTTAGATTATATGAGTTAATATATGTAAAGTACCTAGAGTAGTGTCTGGCACATAATAAGAATTTAATAAATGTTATATTTATTAAAAGGACTAAAAGTGTATGTGTACTTTAAAAATCTGCAGGAGTTATCTAGGAGTAGAGCTCTCAGACCATAATGTTTATGCTTTGCAGTACTTAGACGAATAATGCTTGTTATTCAAAAGAGAAAAAAATGCATGAGTCCACATTCACATGGCAGCACAGATTATTTTTTCATACAAACTGTCACCCATTAAAACACAGAAAGTGTATCAAAGACCTCGCGGCATAGGGCAGAAACGTGCTTTTATTGGGAGGAGGAGTGGGCACAGGGTTTCTTGAAAGAGCCTTGGTCCAGACGTCAGCAAATCTGGCTTGAAATCCCTGTTCTGCTTCCTAGCAGCCATGTGGCCCTGGATAAATCACGACCCCTCTCTGGTCTTCAGTTTGTTTGTGAGAACTGAAGTGGTTGCTTTCTTAATTCCCACTCAGCTCTGAAAGTCTACCCCATTCAATGGGAGACCAGGGACACTCACTCCAAGAACAAATGCATACAGGAGCCTCTGAGTAGAAAGGTAGGAGGAGACGTCACTTCCCTACCTCTGCCTGGCTTCTTCCTTGGACATAAAATTCTTCCAAAGATAATCAGTGAAGTACGTGGAGTCATTCCATTTGCCAAAGATGAGCCCAAAGGCACAAAAGGAGAAAAAGTGCTGCCTAATGACAATGTGGTAACGACACCAACTTATTGCTCACCTGGGGGGGTGGGGGTGGGCCTGAAACTCGCACCTCCTCACAACTGGGTCCAGACAAGGCTGAAAGAAGAGCTCTTGTCCAGTGTCCTCCTCTCCTACCTGTTGTTTGTCTTTAGATTACACAACCAGTTTGGCATCTCAAGAGAAACTGGAAGTAGGCAAGGTAGCTCTGTTAATTTATTGCCAGGAAATTTGATGAAGTTGCTTTGCTTGACTCGGTGCTTATTTTTTCAGTCCTCCCCAGATCTCCTTCTTTTTGTCTTTGTTTTCTTTCTGCTTGGATTATGTTAGCCATATAAATAATTAGCAATTAGCAGCATACAAATTTCTGTGTGCTAATGGCCGTGGATTTATTTGGCTCCAGAATGTACTGCTTTAATTTTAGACCATTTTAATTTCATGGCTAAATGTTTAAGTTGTGAGTTATAAATTATAAAAAGCAAATGGAAGGCCCAAGGGATGAGGAAGTTGGACAGTATATATGCAGTTAAGATCAACTCATTCTACCTTTATAAAATAACCCTGTCCACTTTTTAATATTTACCCTTCTTTACCACTCTAGCACAAAAACTGTTCTATGTACTTACTGCTTTCTATGGCCAAATTTAAATTACCCATGGGATAGAAGAAGTGCTTATAATTTAAACCTGCTGACAAAATAAATAAACAGCACAATCACCTCATTGTGACAATTCAAATGAGACTGAGTATGTCAGCTAAGGCAAGCCTCAAATTCCAATGAATTCTCATTCCTCTGCCTTCTTTGGTCATAGTGGAGACTTCAGTAGAGAAACATGGATGGAAAAGCAATGGAGGCCTGAAGAAGTTGAAGAGAAGCAGAGAAGGTGAGCAAGACCATGGGTAAGTTGCTCATTTCCCATGAGTTTACTGTTGGTTTATTTGGGGTGACTTATTTAGAGTCATATTTTTGGGCTACAGAGTGATCCATAAAGGTGTCCAATCTCTCCATTCCTCAAGGAGAATGGCAAGAAGGGCCCTGACCAGGACCCTAGGCAGATGGGGTATTTTCCAAGACAGCCCAAAGCGTACAAAAGAACAGGATAGAACATTGATTTTATTAGTCTTGTTCTAACAGCATGTTTTCTTCCTGTTGCCCAACTTTTGCTTTGCTCTACACCCTCTAAAGCAACCAAACTGGAAGATAAATAGCAAACTTGAAGATTCTTCTGGATGAAGACATCTTGTTTCTCTGTTTCTACACTGTCCTAACTCATTTTCGATGGGATCAGAAACCATATTTCTTTCTACAAGGCATAATGCATAAAAGAAGTTTAATGATAACAAAGTAAACGTCTGGTATAACTCCAGCCTTGCCTAACTTGTGGGATTATTGTGAAGGCAGAAGGAAACAGTTACGTGGAACACCTGCTATGTGCCTGGCACAGAGATCAAAATCAGAAAGACATGGTTCTGGCTTTCAAAGAGCAAATGGTCTGATTTAGCAGACACATGTGAAAATAGAAGACTATAATTTCATGAGGGGACACTGCTTTATAAAGGTTATAACCTGCAAAACGAAATATAAATGTTACTGTGCATGGCCTCAAGTCTAGCTTTCAAAGTTTTCTCTCATTGCTTTTACCTTCAGCGATACTGTTCATAATCTTTGGGGTCCAATATTCAATGTAATCGTGCATTCACAGAGTTCTGTTCTTAGCTATTGGAGCCTTGGTGCTGTACGGCAGTTTGGTTATTACTTCTTTAGATACTAAAGCTACAAATGTTTCTCTGTCTTCCTTATCCAGCTTTTCTTCCTACGTAGTTTTGCCTTTCTCATATTTATAAATTTCTTGTCATTGTGTATCTTATTTTTGGCTGTTTTATTTTCCTTGATGTTTGTCTAATATTGTGTGTGTTGGGAGGTGAGCAGGAGGTCTTGTTAAAGTTACGTTGAAACTGTGAGAAAGTTGAAGATGTTCTCTTGCTTGGGACCATAGCTCCTAAACTGTAGGTGCAGAAAAATCAGAGGCTGAGCTTACCTTCTTAGCAGCTTATTATTTCTTTTTTCTCTAGCCATGGTTTAGGCAGAGGTAGGTTAGAGTTGGTCAACATGGGAGACACAGGGCAGAGAGGCACAAGAACATGCAGCCTGGACAAGTCCATTCAGGAAATGAGGTTTCAAGTCTGGGACAGCAGCACAATGGAGAAGAGGGAACGTGTGAAATGTCACAAAGTTAAGGGAGCCCTGCTAAGGGCCTGGGGTATGGGGGCAGAAACTTGGGTCCTAAGTAACTGAACAGTGGAGTCAGTGCCCAAATATTGCAGAATCAGGACACAAGAGGCCTGAATAATGGCATCAGAATCCAGCTGCAGAGTGATTTGTAACAGATGACCAACATTTCCACTCCAAGTAGAGTGCCAGGCATGTGAAGTATATTTCTGGGGTAGCCAGGGGCACTACAAAGTATAGAGTCAAAGCCTCCATATGAGAGGTTATAAATGCCATAGATCAAACCAGCCCCCAGGCTTAATAACTACAGCCGGCACCTACATCATGCCTCTGTTCGCCAGGCATGCCTCTAAGGAATTCACACTCATTACCTATCAATGTACTTCATCTTCACTACCAGCTTGAGGGGTGAAGGTTATTACTCTCCTCATGTTGCCAATAAGGGAACTGAAGCACATGGAGGTTAAACCATTTGGCCAAGGTCACTCAGTAAGGAAGTGGAGGACTCAGAAATTGAACCCAGAAAGTCTCTGAAGCTTGGGATCCTAAGTTCTATGTACAGCTTCTTTTTTTGGTTTTGTTTTGTTTTGTTTGTTTGTTTTTTGTTCAAGCATTAATTTGTAGTAATTTGGAATGAGTTGTCAGCATTTAAAGACTGGAAGATCTATCAGCCTAGGTCTGCATTTCCCCCATGGGAACACATTGCTGGAGCTGGTAACCACTACCTGTTAGATGGTGCATGAGCTCTCTGGTTTGCCACAGTCCTTTCCACTCTTTATTGTTTACTCCCAACTCATTTCACTCATTTGTGTTATCTACATTGTACCATTGAGGTAGTGAGTTTGTCAGTCCCTGGCTCAAGGATCAAAGTGAGGAATGTGCATAAATAGGAAAGGATTTCAGGGGTCAGAAGCTGAGCAGAATGGAGGTCATTGGAAATAGACTGTAGGGGGTCCAAGATAGTTATCACTGGATATTCATGACTTGCTTTTAGAGGTTTTTGGGATCAAGAGCATATGGATTGTGTAAAATGTTCAAGGTCAAGGTAGCAGAATGTGCAGAGATTTTGAAGACAGGCTCTGAGTACACAGAGCCCAGGTCTTCTTTATATGAGCTCTCTGATCATAATTTAAATTAGGGCCACAGTGGATTTGACCACATTTTTAGAGACAAGACAGCATAAATATTGACCTAGAGGAGAGAAGTCCAGGGTGGTGAGAAGACTGTTGTTCCTTTCATTTGTCAAGGGCAATACCACAAATTCTCTCTGCCCTTGTCAGTGTAAAATTGTTGTCTGGAATGAGGACTATGAACAAATACCACCACAAATAAATTCAAATTTGTCATCCACTGAGGTATCTTTGCCTTAGAAACCTGAATAAATCGCAGTCCAAATCCCACTTCCATACTCTGTGGATGTCGAAACTCCTGCCCAGGATTTCTGGACATATTCACAGCACGTTTATGTTCACGGCAACCTCTGTCTCCTGGCTGCTGCTTCCCTGCCTCAGAATTCAACCAACTTCTTCACTTTGTTTTCCACCCACAAAATATCCTGCACACAGAAAATGTTTACAAGTAGAGTAGGGGAGAGAAGGAGCATTTCTAGTGCAGTAACACAAATGTTCTTTAATTTAATATTAGGCATCTACAAATTTCCTTCAACCACCCGACCACAGAGGATTCACCACTGCCCCTTTCCTCGAGATGAGCTTCGGCATCACCCTGTGCATCACCTTCAGCATCACCCCTCCCACCTTCTTCTGCTTTCTCTCCTCTCCTCTCTTCCCTCGGGCACAGCAGGGTTTCCGCCTCTGGAATCATGCAAAGTCCTTTGGTGCTATTTTATAGTTCCACCTCCTTCAGATAGCACTTTTTTTATCCTCCCGATCTCAGCTATCAAATCAAAGGTTAATTTCCCAAATAAGAAACATTCTAGTAGCAGTTACTAAGAGGATGAGAATTTCACCTCCGTACGTCAGCACAATGCCGCTTTCTTTGAACCCCGGAGAGACTGCATGATTGTGCAGATTCTTTTCTCGGTTGTGGTATGCTAATGGAAGAGCCCCGCCATGGGAGGAGTCAGGGAGAGCACGTCCTCTGGCTCACAGAAAGGGCATGCAGTGGACAGGAGCCCACAGTTCTATTCAACACAGAAGTTGGAATCTCAGAGCATGGGAGTTAAAAAGGATTAATGTAAACTTTTCAGGTTGTAACATTTTTTTCCTCTTGAAGTTACCTAAAAGAGAATAGGAGCCTCATTTCTACTTGAAAATAAACGTCCAAGCCTTCATTCCCCAAGGCACAACAATTAACTATAATGCCAACATTACTTTAATTTCCTAGATAACTAAAACTAAAGAAGAGAACCCTTCTGGGGACTGGCTCATAGCACTTACTGTTTTTTTAGCATGGTGATTCTCCAACCTGCACGCACATCAGAATGCCCCAGAGCAGTGGTCCCCAACTTTTTTGGCACTAGGGACGGGTTTTGTAGAAGACAATTTTTTCAGGAATGGGGTCGGGGGTGAGGGGAATGATTTTGGGGTAAAACTGTTCCACCTCAGATCATCAAGCATTAGTTAGTTAGATTCTTGTAAGAAGTGCACAATCTAGATCTCTTGCATGCACAGTTCACAATAGGGTTCCTGCTTCTTTGAGAATCTAATGCCACTGCTAATTTGACAGGAAGTGGAGCTCAGGCAGCAATGCTCGCTCACCTGCCACTGATGTCCTGTGCGGCCGGGTTTCTAGCAGACCGCGAACAAGTGCCAGTCCACATCCCAGGGGTTGGAGACTCCTGTCCTAGAGTTCTCATTGAAACACAAATTGTAGGGCTTCACTCTGGACTTTTTGATTTTAGAAATCTGTGGCGAGGACTGCGAATTTGTATTTCCAGATGCAAATTTAGAGAACTTAAATTTAAAGACTGAATCACAGAGCCGTGTGTGTGTGTGTGTGTGTGTGTGTGTGTGTGCTGATCCTACATTGTCTCCTACAAATGGGCTTATTTTTTAGTTTTCATCACCACAGCCTCAGCTGTTTCCAATTTTCTAGGCAAACCGAGTAAGGCTTGGGGATGGAATGTGATAGCACACCTGATTATTCCACTTTGTTTTGGAAGGTGGCATTTAATCCAATTCAGAAATACAGAGCCCATAACTGGCTTCAAATCCTCCCAGAAGACAGGACTGTCTCTCCTGGATAATGTTTGCAGATCTTTCTAGGTAAAGGAGAAGAAGATCAGTCCAGACTCATGATGGTGAGTCCAGCCAAACTGGGAATGTGCCTTTAACTTTCAAGGGTTTTTAGATGCAGAATAAAATAAAGGTAATTTTGAGACAGGGAGAATATAAGGGCATATGAATCAGTCACTCTGTCTAGATGTCACCCTCCCAGAATCCTCCTAAGACCCTGGGATTTCCTCACTGTGAGCTCTCTGCAACCCTAGTAACCATCAGCTTACCCTGACAATTGACATCTGCCAATCTTGGCCAGTGTCACCATGGCAACCACTTTTTCCATTGGCTGAGGCATGTCTTATCCTCTGCTGCTTCCTGCCAAAACTAAATACTCCTTTATGTACTTCATGGCTCCATTTTCACTGATTATCTTGTATAGGATTATTTCAATAACCAAAATGTTTTTGTGTTTGATTACATGAGCCCATGAGACATCATGACTCTCAGATGAAGGTCTTTGTAATCAAATGCCGTTTAGAATAACTTACACTTTCTTCTTGTCATTTGGTCTTTTCTTCTAAAATTGGAATGCCCCAAAAGAAAATACAGTTAATAGTGTTAGCCTGAGGTTAGCCCAGTTAGTTGGGTTTTATAGGGAGGAATAGCTTTGTTATTAAGTCCTTTTCAACAAAAAGGGATTTGTGCTTAAAAGAGTCCATCTTAAATCCTGAGAAGCTGGATTATCTTGCAGCCCAGAGGCAAAGCTTAGCTGAGCGTACATTGCTGGATTCCACTAGCCAAAAGTGTCCTGCAAATGTATGGCTATTTATCCAATAAATATCTGCAACATAATTGAAGAAGAGGATGGTAAGAAGGAACAGCCCTCGGTAAAGCTGTGAATTCACAAAAGATAATCTTTGTCCTCAGCCTCCTTTTTGATCTTTTACACTTACCTGATTGAGTTTTGAGGTGCGTTGCAACTTTCAACTTTTCTGTAATATTTAAATCATTAAAATAAAAAATTTAAATATACTTTGACCTTGCTTATTATTGAATGAAAGATAGTTTCCAACAGTGACCCATATCCTTTTTCACTTTCCTGACGTTTTGTGTCTCACCTCTTCTCATCCAAAAATATTGCTATTCCTAATCATGTTGTTCCTGGGGGGAAAGAAGTCTTTCTGAAATACAATTTCTGTCCAATTTATTAAAGGAAATGATTACTTTTCAAGTTGTTTTGCATGTGTTACTTTGTGGGATCCTCACAAAATCTATAGAAGTAACTAACCCCTGATGAGGAAACTAACACAGGCAAGAATGAGCAAATTGCCCAATGTCATGCCGCTTTCAGTGGCAGGCCAATGTGACAACAAAACCCATCCTATCTTGTAAAGATGTGCACCCCTTTCTTTCTTCCCAATCGAGGGAAAATCTGATGCTCCATAGGGGGAAGGACAGGTCCCACAATAGATCTTGCCAACTGTGAAATAGACTATTTCACGTGGAGACATAAAAAGCAGGCAGAAAGGTGATGTTAATGATACTTGAGACTCCTTCTCCGTATCTGTGCATTTCCAGATGCTGAGTGGGAAAATCTGTCTGTCCCTAATTACTGTTGACAGTCTCAAAAATGAAGTCAGGTCACAGCTACAGACTATTCAGTTAGTATACTCAGGCTGCAGCTGAATTTATTACAAAAGGACAGAGAAGAATTTCATTTTCATATCTACAACTCAGTCACTGCTAAAAAAGAATCAGCAGAGGCAAAGCTGAAACTACAGATAATTGAAGAAAAAATAATAATTGTTACAGAAATGCAAGGTACATTTCTATAGAACCAGATAAATACCCAAGTCAGCATTTAAATCATAGCTTCTAAATTTATCTGTCCTCTGAGATGCTAAAGCAATGTTCTAAACAATCTGCAAAAAAAGATTGAACTGAACAATGAAAATAATAAAACAGAACATTATCCTTGAAACCTCAATGGCCTTTAAATCTGTTCTTCAAAAGAACGCATCGTTTGCCATGGTGAGATCCTGAAGCTCTTTTGACTCAAGCTCCTCCCTCATTCTTTGAACTCACTGTGTTCACCTGGGCCCTGGCACGTTTCCTCCTGCCATTATCCCTGACTGGCATGCCCCTGACACTGTCCTCTGCCTTTTTGGGTCCTGTATTCCTCCACAATCCAGCTCAATTTTGCTCCTCCAGGTGTTCTTCCCTGACCACCCTCCATAGCACAAATGGTCCATTCAAAAGATAGTTATCATACATATTCATGTGGTCATTCTCACATTATGATCTTCAATGACAATCAAGATCTTGAATCATATTTTAACTTTCTGTATGTAGCATCCTTGTCTCTTTATCCAGTTTTTGAAGTTCTTTAAGGCAAGTTTTGCATTCAGCACGACTAGATGGAGAGAGCAGCCATCAGCTCTGGTAGGAAAGGCAATGGGTTTGTTGGACAGAGTGGAAGGTAGAGCGGAGGAGGCAACAGGCAGAAGAGATTGGGTAGAGGTAGGATATTCAGCCAGCAACTTATATGGGTATGGGCTTCAAGGAACAAGTCTAGTAGATCTAGGTAAAGGGATTGGAGAAAGAAAGTTATTAGCAGTGGCAGTGTTAGAGGTTTGGAAGCAAAGGAACAGAGAAAGCTAGCTGCTGATCTCTAAAATTGAAGAAGAAGTTATCCTTGGAAAATGAGGCAGAATGATGTAAAAGAAAGAACATAAATTTTGGAGTCAGATGACTGTACTAAGACCCTGTGTCTCCCACTTCCTATTGGAGTCAAATCAGGCCGGTTCAGCTCTGTGGTTTCCTCATCTGTAAAAAGGCATTAAGGGGACTTGTTTCTAAACACCAGCTGGGAAGATAAAATGAGATACCATACATAACCTTGTAGCTGTTCATCCATATCCTTCCCTCCTAGATGGAAACTATAAGATGACAACTGGGGTCCCAGGATGAGAAGTGGGGCCAGTGGGAAGGTGCAGAAGCCATTTTGAGAAGCCAGGCCAGTCTAACACACCTGAAGCAAATTTTGGAGTTCACCTTCATTATGGTGAGAACCAGGGGACAAAGAAAATGACATCATAGAACTAAAATATGATTAAAATAATATAATTTTTCCATCAAAATTGTGCTTGCACTCTATTCCCAGCACTTGCTGGGTTCTAGGGAGCCAAGGATGGTGAAGAAAGCACAGTTCTTGCAGCCCAAATGCTAAATAACCATATGTCTCAAAACAGAAACTATCTGGTTCTAAAATTTTTGAAATATCATTACTTTAAACCAGAATATGAGCTGGAGTAACTAATTACATGCTAGCCAGCTTAACGTCATTAATGAGAAAATACTGAAACAGTTGTGTGAAAGAAACAACTTAACAAGCATATGGTAATTTGATAAGGAACAAGCGATATGCTTTTAATGGGAAAAGGTTCTAACGGCTCACTGACTGGCTTCTTTTAAAGTCATTTACTGCCTTGATGTCTGAGTTTTGACCAACATTTTTCCAAATAACTAGAATATATTTGGGGGGCAACTATATTATAGCAAGCAGAACGTCATTAATGAGAAAATACTGAAACAGTTGTGTGAAAGAAACAACTTAACAAGCATACGGTAATTTGATTAGGAACAAGCGATATGCTTTTAATGGGAAAAGGTTCTAACGGCTCACTGACTGGCTTCTTTTAAAGTCATTTACTGCCTTGATGTCTGAATTTTGACCAACATTTTTCCAAATAACTAGAATATATTTGGGGGGCAACTATATTATAGCAAGCAGCTCAGCATATTTTTTAAGTGTGGAAGCAGAGCTAATAATAAAAACAATGGAAGCCAATTTCAAGATATCTAAATGCTCAAGTGAAACAGACAGTGTTGGAAAAAGATATAGCTCAAATCTGAGAAAACCTCAGATAAAACATATATATTTAAATTTTAGAGTTTGTATTCAAAATAAGTATCCTCAACCTTTCAAAAATATTGTGTAACAACCAAAAGACCCATGGTGGAAAACTTTCAGTTAGGTGACAAATGGAGCAATATTAGGCAACTTGATTCATTATACTAAGACTGCAATTATTCTTGCTATGTCTATCTGGGAATTCAAACATAAGGAGACAGTGGATAAAAGAGTAAATGAAAGAAAAAGTAAATAAATAAGTGAGTGAATTAATAAAGTCAAGAATAATATAATGAAAATGGTTAAGTAGAGATATCTGAAACTAAAACTCTGGAGATAAACCTCCTTCAATGCCTTATATAATTCATGGCACAATTAACCCCTTTTAGGTTCCCTTGGCTCTGCATGAGTGCTCTGTCTAGCAACATGCTGCTTAAAAGTCAAAACCTAAAAGGGGACCAAGCATGGTTTCTGTGCACCTTGAAAGCCAGACAGGCACTGTCTAAGGCACTCTCTGAAGCCCTGGTGGAATGTGGTGTGGGAATGACCAGGGGGTCAGTCCATGCAGATTCACTCCACTCTGGGTGTGGGGGTTGGCTCCTCTAATGTTGATTCAAGCCCTCTATTTTTAGGGTGTTTGATTCCATCCTACCCCAGAGCAGCAAATTTATATTAATATTTTGCTTCATTTCTAGTGATGAATTCTTGCTTTACTCTAGCACTAACCTGCTATGTGATCCTAGGCAAAACACATCATTTATCTTTGTCATGGTGAGATGATCACAGCTATCTCATGGTGCTGTAGAGCTGTAAGGTGCAATCCTTCAACTAGCATTAGAAAAGTTCCCTCTATTTCTTCAGAGATTTTTCTAAGATGCCCACTGGTTTCTAATTGTAACACCTGCACTACCTATCTCACCAGGTTATCTGCGGATTGACATAAGCGAATTCATGCCAAAGGCTGTTGAAGATGTTGATATTACTACACAACATCAAAATAAGACATTTTTGACAAAACTATTTTCAAAGGGCTGAGTTTTATCAGACTTACTGGAGGAGATATTTAATAATATTAGTTTAAATGATCTCTAAACATTTGGCTCTGCCATAAAAGAAAACTTGATAAGTAAAACCTCTTCTGTATTCATTTCTCTCCAGAAAACTAGAAACTGTAAATGGTGAAATGAAAATTAATAATGTGAAGACATTAGATCTGCACTCCTTGGTAGCTGGGACTGTACTTTATTGTTTCCATCTCCCCAGGATCTAGCAAAGTGCTGATTCTATAATAGAAGTTCACAGATAATTCTTGAATTAATTGAGAAACATTCTCCAGGCCACGCAACTCATCAGATTGACACAGATCCTCAAATTCTTATTTCTCTACAAAGAAAAGGAGAGTGGACAATTAATTACCTTTCCATAAATGCGAAATGCTAAGCATCTTTTTGAAGAATTCAGTGAATTATCTCCAATTTCTTTGCTATTGATAATGATGATGAACATTCCTCAATTCCTTCAAATACACATAGAAGCCTTAGATTTATCCTCTGCAGGTCAGAGTGCTGATGAACTACCTGTCACAGTGACAGGCAAAATGACAGCTCTCGTGCCAAATTCACTTACATGTCTGGTGCGGTCTGGGTTGTACATTATTCTGTGTTAGTGAAATTGAGAGGGAAATGAGAAAAAAAAAAAAAAAGGCCTGGAAATTAATTCAATACAAAAAGTTTCTTATTGGCTAGTAAAACAACTGAGAAACCATGTGACATTTGACCATTCCCAGGAATAATCCTCAATTTGATCAGAAGTCCGAATACTGACTTTAAAATTGGAGGGACAGAAGTGATGTTACCAACATGGTGAAACAGGAGTTCCCAGATCTTGGTGCCTCACAAAAACATCCGTTTAAACAACCATTCATAGTTTAAATACCTTCGGGAGAGCTAAGGAATTCGGGTGAGAGATTAAAAATCCTTGGCAGAGCACAAATAAGGAAGGATGCTTTGAAGAGGGTAGGAAGGACGGTTTCATGTTACCCACATCACCTCTCTCTCAAGCCCATGCAGCAGAGCACAGGAGATGCCTTCCTCATGGGGGTAGAGTGAACACCTGACTTCATCATAGATCGCAGCACTAGGCCTGCCCCAGTGAATGTGAGGCTGACTCCCATGGTCCCGGGCCCCAGGCCCACCACTTCTATTCAGCATAGCACTGGAAGTTCTATCTAGAGTATTTAGGCTAGAAAAAGAAATAAAAGGCATTTAATTCAGAAAGGGAGAAACAAAATTGTCTTTGTTTGAAGATGACATGATCTTATACATAGAAAACCCCAAAGATTCCACCAAAAATCAGAACTAATGAATGAATTCAGTAAAGTTGCAGGATACAAAATCAACATACAAAAATCAGTTGCCTTTCTATACATGAATGAGCTTTCTACATACAACAAAGTTTCATTACACAATGTCTGTGTATGTATGTGTGTGTGCACGTGTGTGTATGTGAAATGATCTTTCTATACACAATGAATTACCTGAAAAAAAGAAATTTAAAAAATCAATCCCATTTATAGTTGCATCTAAAAAAACTTAGAAATAACTTTAGCCAAGGAGATGAAAGACCTGTACACTGAAAACTGCAAAAAAAAAAAAAAAAAGAAGAAGTAAGTTGGAGACACAAATAAATGGAAATATATCCCTTGCTCATGGATTAGAAAAAATAATATTATTGAAATATCCATAGTACAAAGTGATCTATGGAATCAATGCAATCCCTAAGAAAATTCAAATGATATTTTTTGTAGAAATTAAATAAAAAACAATCCTAAAATTTGTTTGGAACCTGAAACAATCCATATTAGCTGAAGCAATCTGTAGCAATAAGAACAAAGCTGGAGGCCTCACATACTTGACTTCAAAATGTACTACAAAGCTATATTAATCAAAGCAGCATGGGACTGGAATAAAGCAGACATATAGGCCAATAGAATAGAATAGAAGGCTCAAAAATAAAGTCATACCTTTACAGTCAATTGATCATTGGTAAAGGTGCCAAGAATATACAATGAGGGAAAGAGTTTTAATAAATGGTGCTGGGCAAACTGGACATCCACATGCAGAAGAATATAATTTAAACTTCATCTCACACCATTTAAAAAGTCAACTTAAAAAGATTTAAATGTAAGACCTGAAACTACTATAAAACTCCTAAAAGAAAAAAACATGAGAAGCTTTCTTGGCATTGCCTTCGGCAATGATGGTTTTAGATGTGACCCCAAAGCCCAGGAAAAAAAGCAAAAATATACAAATGAGATTGCATCAAACTGAAAAGCTTCTGCACAGCAAAAGAAACAATCAACAGAGTGAGGAGACAACCTACAGAGTAAGAGAAAATATTGGCAAACCAAACATACATCTGATAAAGGCTTAATATCCACAATATGTCAGGAACTAAAACGATACAACAGCACAAAAAAATTTATAAATTAGCAAAGTACCTAAAGAGACATTTCTCAAAAGGAGACATATAAATGTCCAGTAGGCATATGAAAAGATGCTCAACACCACTAACCATCAGGGAATGCAAATCAAAACCACAATGAGATGTCACTTCACACATGTAAGAATGGCTATTACCAAAAAGCACCTGCATAGAGTTGTTATAAAAAAGGGTGAGGGGATAAAGATAGAGAAAGCCTGACAGATGAAGAATATAGCCAGAATGAGCAGAGAAAGAAGAGTGTTTACTTTAATACTAATCGAGCTCTTAAAAATCACCAAATTTTGTATTTCCTAAAGTGAGTTGTGTTCAACAATGGTCCTGTAAGATGAGAGCAAACTATTCCAAGATCAAATAAATGTGAGAAATGAATAAATGTTTTATCAGTACATATCAGCATGATACATAGGCTTTAAGAAGTCCTGTAAAAAATATTTAATTTATTTCCCTGGATATTTGCCAAACTTATTTCAAGTGATACCTAGTCCAAGATGCCATTGTCTGAGCCAACACTTTCGTGTAGACATAAGAAAAGCTGTGTGGCTCATTAGGAGACAGTGGTAGTCAAGAACACAGGCTTTGACAGACATGTGTCTGGGCCTGTTGTATCACATACTTAGCAGCAATATCTTGAACAAGTCATGGAAGCCCTCTAAATCTCAATATCCCTTCTGCAAAATGGGATAAACCATAGAACCTAAACTAGAGGGTTGTTCTGAGGACTAAACAAACAATTCGTGTAAAATGCTTAGGACAGGATTCAGTATAATGCAGGCTCTAATAAACCCTAGTCTTCATGGGTCAGTAGAGAAGCTGTGACCGCAATGTGCATTTCAGACATCCTCCTGCCCATCACCTTGTACTGCTGATCCATCAGTGAGGAGACAACCCTGAGTGGGTCAGGATCTCCCAGGGACCTTCATTCCCCACACTTAGTATTCCATTTCTTAGCTGATCTCCTCCCTTCCTGTCATTGCCATCTTACAGGGAGCATGAGGGGAAAGCAAATGATGCGGAAGGACTGACTCAGAGTGGAAGAGGAGTCTGTCCTCCTGGGGCACACTATGAGGGTAGGCATGCTGCTTCACTCCAATCAGTTTAAACTTTTTGGGTCATTTTTGTTGTTCTTCTAAATAAGGATACAATGAACTTCCATGAGGTGGGCGCTTGGGGTAGAGAGAAGTATTAAAGTATCAAACTCAGAAAAATTTCTAGAAAACAGAACAAAGTAGAAAACAGGGCTCCATTTGGGCTACCTGTAATGAACACAAACCAAACATCCAAACATTTAAATTACTAAGAAATGCTGTTGGTTCTTAATATTAAGACACGCTTTTATTTGATTTTCCTGCTCTATTCACAAGTCCTCATCTCCAAATTGATGACATGAACAATCTGCATCCCATCAGACCTGAAACCTCCCCTACCTACCTCCCCGCACAGCATAGGCAGCCTTTCAGAACACATGCTGGGAAAAGATGGGGTTGCCATAGCAACAGCATCCAGCACTTGGGAATCCTCCCTCCCTTTAGCACCCTCTGTGCCAGGCCCTCATCTTCCCTGGCAGATTTCTTTAATTTTCCTTTATGATTTGCATGCGGGGGACTATTCCTGCCTCACCATGCTAAACTCTGGATCTCTGTGTAGGTAAAGCATCCAGGATCAATATGATAACTATGTCCTGTTATTCCCAAACCCGGATGTACATGAAAATCATTCATAACTTGAAGCCTGAGTGCCCATGCCTGACTCCAGACCAGTGGATTCAGACTTCCTAGGAATTCAGTTTGAAAATCTGCACATATTTAATAAGCTCCACTAATTTTGAGAGCTGCTTATTTACTTCAACCCTTTTATTTTAACCATAAAGAAAATGAGATCCTAAAGTTTCTAGGAGATAAGTGAACTAAACCTCCTGACCCCCTGGCAATTTATTTATATTTGACAGGCAAACTGAGTTCAATTTAATGTTCTCAAGTTCTGGGAGAATTCTCTGCATGTGTTTGTTATGTGCCCAGTTTTATAACATATCCTTTTCCCAAATTTCTTGCCACTAATTTGCTTGATTGACTGGCTGCTTGGCTTGTTTCTAAGTGTGGCTAATTATAAAGTACCTCTAGAAGTACTAAGAGATGTCTTCCAGCTGCCATGTGTTTTTATTGACTTCAGTATAGATTTTCTATCAAATAAATATTTCTGGTCTACATAATGGATAAAAATCCCTTCCTCCACTTTGCCAATTTATTATGATCCTGTAAAGTTGGATTCAGAAATAACACAGAGACAATGGATTCTGATTATTTGTAAACTATTACAAATTTATTTTCCAGTCTTTAGAAATAAATGACCAAGAACTTTTCTTTGTTTCCGAGAATGTATGAAAGATGCACTAAACACAGAACACACTGGTTGGAGCAGATGAATAATAAACTATTTTCTATTTATTTCTAAACTACCGGCTCTTGGAAACTGATTCAAATGGTGGCAAATTTCTACCAAGGCAGACCCCGGGTGGTAAGCAACTCTAAGAATCAGACTGTAGACAGTTAGACTGTGAAATTCTTAGTATAAATGGTACATTAGGTGACAGCTTCCTATTTCTACTTAACCCAGACTCCTTTGGTGGGGTGGAGGTGAGAAGAACAACCCGATGAAGCAGGCGCTTTGCCTAACTCCTTTCCGCTAAAGCATGGTTTCTCAACTTCAGCACTATTGACATTTTGGGCTAAGAAGCCTTTGTTGTTGGGAGCTATCTTGTGTGCATTGTGGGATATTTAGCAGCATCCTTGGCCTCCACACACTAGGTGCCAGCAGAAACCCTCTCTCATGTGATAACACAAATATCTCCAGACACTGCCAAATGTAATGTCCCCTGGCGGACAGCGTCACTCCTCCACTGCTCTGAAGTTTAATGGTCTGGATATTCTATCTGTGATTCATCCCTATAGCTACTTTTAGGGTAATGTTTCCCTCCCCAGTCTCAACCAAACTGCCTCGTTAATCCTTTCTTTTTAAATCTTTATTGATATACAATTTACATGCCACAGAATTAATCCAAAATGTACGACTTAACGGTTTTAGTATATTCACAGAGTTGTACAATCATCACCATGATGTAAGTTTAGAATATTTTTATCACTTCAGAAATAAACTTCTTACCCATTAGTAATCACTCCCTATTCTACCCTCCCCCCAGCGCTAGGCATTCACTACTTTACTGCTATCTCCATAGATTTGCCTGTTCTGGAATTGTTGCATATTTAGAATCATACAATATGTGATCTTTTGTGATTGCCCTTATTCATTCAGCATAACACTTTCAAGGCTCATCCATTTTGTAGCATATGTCAATACTTCACACCTTTTTACTATTGAATAATATTTAATTGTGTGTAAGTACCATTTTGTTTATCCATTCTTTAGTTCATAGATATTTGGGTCATTTCCAGGGGTTTTTTTTTGTTTTTGTAATAATGAATAACGGTGTTTTAAACATGCATGCACAACTTTTTTTGCATGCATGTGTATTTTAATTTCTCTTGGGGTTATACCCAAGAATAGAATTACTGGGTCAAATTTAACTCTATGTTTAAATATTTTAATAACTCCCAATTAGTTTTCCAGTAGTTGCCCTATTTTACATTTTCGACAGCAGCGTGTGAGGATTCTAATTGCTCCACATGTCTACTTTATGCTTGTGATTCACCTATATTTACTGGGGAAACCTATCCTAGGTGGTTATTCAATTTAGTGATATTACGTAAATACTTGGCTAGACTGGGTGCATGCCCTTTGGAGGTAATGTAAATATAAAAGGATTAACATTCTGTTATCTCCAGACGGCAAGGTTTTATTATTACCACCCATACGGGTTATTATAAGGATAAAGGGCTACAGAGCAATCATTTATAGCCAAAGGCTTTGGTTTGTCAAACCACTCCATCTCTACCCACCTTCCTTCAAGCTCTGCATATTTAACATCCCTATGAAACAAATCACCTATTCAAGTGTGCACTCTGCAGTTAGTTACTTTTGGAAGAAACTGACCTTCCAAAATTGAACTTTCTATTTACGAATTTGTTGAGCTTTATTTTACTTTTTATATGGCCAAAGTAACTGCTGGTTAGATCAGCTTTAGAAATTTTCTACAACCATACTTGGAAGATATAGTTTACCCAGTTATCCATGTGGTTAAACCAACAAAAGGTTATTCTCTGGGGAACTTGTGGACTGGATGACAAACGCTTCCTCTGATCAATTTTAAGGGGAAATGGAGAAGATGTTCATCCGGAAACATGTCCTTTCCCTTGTCTTTTAGACAATAACAATCCTACCCCTATGCTCTTGAGTCATTTAATCAATGGTCCTGTAGTTAACTAACACCACGGGATGGCTGCACTGCAGGTACCAGTAGCACACATGGGTGACAGTAACAGGAACTCATATGCATTCAGCACTTGCTGTTTGTCAGGAGCTATGCTTACTCAAAACTTTCTTCTCACTTAATTATTACAACAGCACTGTAAGATAGATACTATTTTACAGGTGAGAACATTAGGGAACTTAAATAACCTCTAGATATCCGAGCTAGGAAATGACAGAGTTGTGATTTTAACTAGGCTGACCTGCACTAATACTCACTCTGCTCTGACTCCCTGGTACTTGATGGGCTATACAATTTGGAATGCTCAGCTGCTCAACATCTTCAAATGTTCAGCAAAAGAAAAACCTAGGATTTAATTAGAAATGCATGATGGATATGAAATCCTTTTATTCCTCTAGATACTTTGAAGTATCCCTGGATTAAGATAGATTTGTAAACAGCCACACAGCTGATCCAGATCGCTTTGCTCCCCACAAAGACTGTTTATTCTTAACTGTGCTGTGGCATGATGCCTTAAGCCTGCATTGAGGGATGTTGTCAGAAAGAACCTGGTGGCACCGATCTTGGTTTCCAGGATGGAAAGGCAGTGGTCAAGGTCATGGACAGCCTTATTTGTATGCTTGCTCTGTGACTTGTAGCTGGATGAGCTTGGACAACTTTTTGACCTTTCCGTGCTTCAATTTTCTCATCTGTAAAATGCAGGTGTTGACTGAACTATGGGGTGAGGGGAAGTTTCTTTCCACCTTCTGAAGTCTTAACAATTTGAGCCTCTGGTATAGACTTGACAGCTGACAGGTTAATGCGAGAAAGGCATGCAGATTTAACATGCATATACACAGGAGCCTGACAAATATCAAAAGACTCAAAGATGGGCAAGGCAGTTGAAGCTTAAATAGCTTTTTGAGCTACAGAAAGAAATAGGATCTTGAGGCTTCTGGTGAGGAGGTGGTGACACAAGCTATGGGTGGGTTAAGGGAGGAGATGCATGATGAGCATAGGCTGTCTTATTATACTGGTAAAGTCCCTCAGATAGCAGTCCTCAGAAATCTCCTTTCCTGTAAGTTATCTACTCAGTTTGATGACATTCTAGTGAGAAGGCTCATGAAAATTACATGCCTATGGAGGAACTTCTGGTAGTCAGATAAGGGAACTTCAGAGAAAGCCCCTCCCTGCATTTTGAAAGGGAAAGAGGGGTGAGAGACAGGGGGTGGGAGAAGGACAGAGAGAAAATGGTTCTCCTTTAGTTCAAAGCATTCAGTATTCCAAACCGCCATACTTTAGGGCATTGTTTTCCAAACCCAAATAGTACTTCATGTAACTTTTCTGAGCCCCAGTGGTACCTCCTTCAAGTAATTACTTCATGTGATTAAAAGTTAACATGTGTCAATTACCTGGGACAGTAGCTCTCACTGAGTTGAGGCCAAATGTGTGCCCCATAAGGGCATTTGGATCAAACAGGCATCTTTGGTTCTATGCAAGAAAAATCTACTTTCCCTAAATTAAGCAGAAAAGGCAATTTAATGGAAAGAAGCTCACAGAACCTGACAGCCTGGGGAGGGTCAGGAATCCAGCAACGGTGAGAACCCAGACAGCAGAAGGAGATGGAGAGCCTCTTGAGGATTCACAGTATAAAATCCTATCCATTTGTAAAAGCATGAAGAGTTGTGCCTCTTATGAACAGTTGGTTGGTTTTTGCCTTGTAGATATTGTGAAATTTTTAACTACTCGTGTTTCTTTTATTGGGATGGTTCCTAGAAGGTTTAAAACTGTGTTAGTGGCTCATCTCTGGCAAATGGATAAACTGTGTGGCCAGAAGTTTCCATACTATCCTGGCTCTGTCATTTTCACTACGTGTAATTATCTGTTGCCTCAGATATTTCATTTATTATAAATCCACTCTATCTTGGGTGCTATAGTGGCTACCATTTATTTAGTGGTTTCTATCTGCCAGGCATGTGCTTAGCAGTTTAAATGCATTATTTTATTTAATTCACACCCTTATCCCCCAAAAAAGCCTGAAATGAGGCTGCTGCCGTTATCCCATGTTACAGTGGAAGACACTAAGTTTCAGAAGAGCTAAGTAATTTGCATAAGTTCACATAGTTATTAAGGGGTAGAATTAAGTTGAGTTTCAAGCATTTAAAAGTGACATAAACTTTTAGTCATACCGAACTTCTCAGTTCAGTTTTCGCACACCCTAGACTGTATTTTTAAACAATAATAGTGGTGGTGTAAATACCCACTGGTAACAGTAATTGACTATAAAATGTATAGCAGCACTGTGCTAAATGAGTCACATTTATTATCTCACAGAATTTTGAGTCAGTGCTGTGAACTGAATTGTGTCCTCTCAAAATTGATAGATGGAAGCCCTAACCCTAATGTGACTGCATTTGGAGATAGGGCCTTTAAGGAGGTAATTAAGGTTAAATAGACTCATAAGGGTGAGGCCCTAATCCAGAAAGACTGGCGTCTTCCTGAAGAGGAAGAGGTACCAGGAATGTGCACGTGCAGAGGAAAGGCCATGAGAGGACACAGCAAGAAGGCAGCAGCTGTGAGCCAAAGAGAGAGCCTTCACAAGAAACCAACCCTGTCGGCACCCTGAGCTTGAACTTCCTGCCCCTAAAACTGTGAGAAAATTTATTCCTGTTCCTGTGGTGGTGTTACGGCAGCCCAAACAGACTCATACAGGCAAATTGTTACCATCGCCTCTTTAAGGAGAGAAAAGCTTCAGACATTGGATTTGGCTATATATATTTAGTTTTTGATATGGCACCAAGAGCATAGCAACAAGAGGGAAAAGTTGAACATCATAAGAATTAATAAACCTCTGTGTATTAAAGGACACAATCAACAGAGTGGAAAGGTTACCTATAAAAAGGGAGAAAATATTTGCAAACCATATATCTGATAGGAAATTGTAGGGCCTCTGAGCCCAAGCCTGCACGTATACATCCAGATGGCCTGAGGCAACTGAAGAACCACAAAAAGAAGTGAAAATGGCCGATTCCTGCCTTAACTGATGAAGTTACCTCGTGAAATTCCTTCTCCTGGACAGTCTGAGAAGCTTCCCCACCGAGCACCTTGGGACCCCTGCCCCTGCCCACCAGAGAACAACCCCCTTTGACTATAACTTTCCACTACCTACCCAAATCCTATAAAAACTGCCCCACCCCATCTCCCTTTGCTGACTCTTTTTTCAGACTCAGACTGCCTGTACCCAGGTGACTGGCTTTGCTCACACAAAGCCTGTCTGGTGGTCTCTTCACACGGACACGTGTGACAGAAATTACTGTCCAGAATGCTTTTTAAAAAACTCCTATAACTCTACAACCCAATTAAAAAATAGCCAAAGGACTTGAATTGGTACCTTTTTCCCAGGAAGGAATATAAATGATGAATAAGCACATGAAAAAATCATCAACATCAATAATCATTAGAGACATGCATCGAAACCACAATGAGATGCCACCTCACAAACATTAGGATGACTACGGTTAAACAGAAATTACAAATATTGGTGAGGATGTGGACAAATTGGAATCCTTGTGCACTGTTGGTGGAGTTGTAAAATGATGTTGCCACTATGGAAAACAGTATGGCAGTTTCTAAAAATATTAAAAATAAAATGACCATTTATCATCCAGCAACTTCACTCTTAGACATATGTCCAAAAAAATTGAAATCAGAGACTCAAACAGATATCTGTACTTCCATGTTCATGGCAGCATTATTCCCAACAGACCTTATTCATTTTGGTGAAAACAACCAAATGTCCACTAACAGATGAATGAACAAACAAAATTTCTACCCTACAATGGAATATTATTCAGTCTTGAAAGGGAAGAAAAGTCTGATACGTGCTACAACATGGATGAACCAGAAGACAGTTATGCTATGTGAAATAAGCCAGTCACAAAAGTACAAATATTATAGGATTCTACTTATATGAAGTACCTAGAGTAGTCATATTCACAGATACAGAAAGGAGAATGGAGAACATAAGAGGCTAGGGAATGGGGGATGGAGAATAGGGGAATGGAGAATGTAAGAGGCTAGGGAATGGGAGTTCTTCAATGAGAACAGCTTCAGTTTTTCTAGATAAAAAGAATTATGGAATGGTGATGATGGTTGCATACAATGTAAATGTACTGAACTGTACACCTAAAATGGTTAAGATAATAAATTTTGTTATGTTTATGTTTACTATACTTTTTTAAAAAATTAAGCCACATAAAAGCCCCACATATTTGTAAATTTTTTTAAATTCTAACTTTCTTAGAAGTAAAAGAAGAAATCAAAATAATTTTTAAATCTTAGAATTGAATCATAAAAACTCTCTGTAAATAACAGATAAGATAAAGATAATGTGGTATTTTAAATCCTTAACACTTTAGAAGGAAACATAATAAAACAGTCTCTCAAACTCAAAGCAGGAAATTATTTCTTATGAAAAAGAGTGCAGACTTTGAAAGAAAACACAAATATACCAGAATCTATAATTTCTGTTCATCAATAACCCCATTAGAAAGTTAAAGGGCAAGGCACAGCCAGAAATAATATGTCTGCAGCTCATATAACAAAGGAAGAATTACAATCCGGAATATATAAATAACTTCTACAAATCAGTAAGACAAACTACTTAACAGCAAAATGAATGAAGTATATGAAAGGAAAAGTTACAGAAGAGAGAAGAGCAAGAACAGTAAATATGTGAAAAGACACTTGATCTTGCTACTAATCAGGGAAATGAAAATTCAAACAGTACAGTAGCATTTCCTAACCATCAGTTGGCTAAAATGAGAAACCCGAGGCTCTCAAGTGTTGGAAAACGTACCAAGCAACAAGAGCTCTCATTCATTGCTGCTGAGTGAGTAAATTGGCATCAACATTTTGGAAAAGAATTTGGTAGCATTTACTAAAACTGAAAATGTATATATCTGATGACCTAGCAATTTTATTCCTAGGAATATATCTGAAGAAACTCTTGCACATGTTGATCAAGAAGATATATATAATATGTTCATAAGAGAATTTTATAATAGCAAACATTTGGAAATAGCATAATTCCATCAGCTGGGGCATGGGTAAATCAACTGTGGCATATTTATATAATGAAATACAATGCCAGCAATGAAAATACATAAGCTGAAACTGCACATAACAATATGGCAAAGTCTTACAAACATAATATTGAGAAAAAAATCAAGTTGCAAAAAATATATAATAGTTCTATGCTTCTATGTATATTTTTAGAACATGCAAAATAGTATGTGCCTAAGAATAAAATTGCTGTGTCCTACGGTATGCTAATCTTTATGTTTACTAGGTAATACCAAATGTTTTTTAGAGATACAAGCATATACTTAATTCTTATATAAATACATAGACATTACAAACATTAAATATTGAAGAGTAGGCATCTGTGTATGAGGAAGGGAAAGTACATACAATTAGAGAGAGGGTCTCAACTCTATTACTGAAGGTTACTTTATAAGATGAATAATAGGTGAAGTAGAGTTGTATTTCTCTTCCTATCTTTGGATTTGACATAAAGATTTTATATTAACGATCAAGAAGTAATATAATTGTGTAGTTGGTTCATATTTCTGGTGGCTGCCCTTGGTTGTCTGCCTGGCATCCATTCTTTACTGAAAGAGTCCTAAATTGCTTAGATACCCAAATTTCATCCAGATGGGACTTCATCTAGTTCTCCGTATGCAACACTTCATCACTGCCCTAGCTCCAGATCCTGTAGGAATAATTCCTTATCTTTGACAATGAGTTTGTGGTATCTTGACGTAATCTGGTCAACGGGAAGAACCTTGTTTTGTGAAAGAAACACAAAGTCTCTCTACTTCTGTGGACATGACAGTGACTGGATATGATGCCTAGAAGTGCATCTGGGCATCATCTTGAGGCTGCAGCTGACAATGAGTGTGGGAGGATAGAGAGGAAAAGAACCTGGGTCCATCTTGACATAATGGAGCCACTGAATTGAGCAACCTGCTGGGCATCTGAATTTCACATCAACTTGTGACCAAGTTGTTTATTGGTTAGGGTGGTTTGAGTGAGGAATTTTCTTACTTGCAGCTGGACACCTACTGATGTGTATACTGTAATTGCTTTAGGAGCTTGGAAATGAATGTTCTCTTAGAGCTATAAAAAGGGCAACCTCCAGTTTGGAGGTAACTTTTCAGTAGGAATCGTGGTAGGATACAATGTGTTAATGAGGAAATAAAGACTTGCAAGCCAAAACGACAAACAAACCAGCAGAGTTAAAGACATATAAGTTATTAATAAATTGTTTGCAAATGACAGAAAATACAACATGACAGTGACATAAACAAAATAGAATTTGTTTCTATT
>NW_012112808.1:3549081-3550623 GCF_000951035.1 Colobus angolensis palliatus | reverse complement strand
TCTGTCAGGACCTCAGGTTTGGGATGTGCAAAAGTCAGCCTTAGGCTGAGTAGGAGCTGTCCTATCTAGACTGTGCTGCATACTGGAAAGAGAGGAGTTTCAAGGAAAGTCAGAGGGTAGAGACCTGAAACAATCAGGGGGATGTGACTTTTGGGACTTTTCAAGTCTTGGGGTTAGGACAATTAATGATTTGGGCATTTAAAATCCCTCTGCTTCCCAAGTCTTCAGTAAAGCCTGCTGTACACAGAAATGACAAGAGAATATCAGCTTCTCCAGGATTTGGAGAAACCTTTGGAATGGGCATTGGATTTATCCCAAAAGCAAGGATAGAGAGGGCTCATTCTTAGGATCCATTTCCATGTTCACAGTGCAACTCTGAAGTAAGAAAGTGGCATTATTATGGTAACTCACCTAAGTATGCATGCCCCCAGCATGTCCCTGGAGGACTGTGAAATGCTGGGTGTCAGATACTCATTTTTGCCTTTGAAATCACGTACACTTGCTCACAAAGCCCAGCTGACCTTGAACTATCTGGACAAGCATCTCTAGCTGCAGGCTGCCCTTTCCTACCCCTGGCCCAAAGTGAGACCCTCTCTGTGATGGTTAATATTGAGTGTCAACTTGATTGGATTGAAGGATGCAAAGTATCGTTCCTGAGTGTGTCTGTGAGGGTGTTGCCAAAGGAGATTAACATTTGAGTCAGTGGACTGGGAGAGCCAGGCCCACCTTCAATTTAGGTGGACACCATCTAATCAACCACCAGCATAAAAGCAGACAGAAGAAAACGAAAGGGCAGACTTGCTGAGTCTTCCCGTCTTCATCTGTCTCCCGTGCTAGATGCTTCCTGCCCTAGAGCATCAGTCTCCAAGTTTTTTAGCTTTTGGACTCCTGGACTTACACCAGTGGTTTGCCAGGGGCTCCTGGGCCTTCGGGCACAGACTGAAGGCTGCACAATCAGCTTCTCTACTTTTGAGGTTTTGGGAATCGGACTGGCTTCCTGGCTCCTCAGTTTGCAGATGGTCTATTGTGGGACTTTACCATGTGATCGTGTGAGTCAATTCTCCTCATAAACTCCTCTTCATATTCATCTGTCCTCTTAGTTCTGTCCCTTTAGAGAACCCTGACTAATACACTCTCTCTCTTTCTGAACAAGGGAGTAACAGTAATGTTCCTCATTCAGTGATGTTCAGAACAGCAAACTTCTCCACAAAGTCTGCCTTCAGCAAATGCAACACAGTGAACATCCCCAGCACCACTAAACTTGGGGGCTCACGACTCATTTTCCCAATGGCAACAATGGTATCAATTTCCACTGAGGAGATGTCAGATACATAGTGATTTTTCAGTCTCTGTTTGCTGCTGGATTGTGAAAACACAAGCTATGATATCATTACCTGCAGGTTAATCTTTTACGGTTTCATTTCTTAAAGATTTACAGCATCTAGAATGTATTTAGAATAAGGAATAAAAGATCCACATGTGCCTTTTTACAAACAGCTAGCCATTTGGTTCAGAGAAAGTTATTATGTAATCCTTTTCCTA
>NW_012112808.1:3481823-3548406 GCF_000951035.1 Colobus angolensis palliatus | reverse complement strand
TCCTTCTAGTAGCCTGAGTGATGACTTAAGCACCTCAGTCCCTCTGCAAACCTTTCTTTGTGAAAAAATTTAAAGATACTGAAAAGTTAAAATAAGAGTAAAATGATGAGCCATACACTCACCATTTAAATACATATATTGTTATTTGCCACATTTTATAGTTATGAATTTTTATTTAATTCATTTATATTTTTGCTGAACTATTTGAGAACAAATTATGGGCATCATGATACTTTAAATACTAAATATATCAGCAGGTGTCTCCTAAAAAAGACTTTGTCCTATAAACCACAATACGTTTATCATGCCTATGTAATTTCCTTAGTGTTATCTATGCAATCTGTACTCAAATTTCCTCACTTATTTTAAAATGCCTTTTATAAAGCTTTTGGGTTTTGTTATCGTTTGCAGCTTCACTACATTTTTAAATTGATTTTGAAGTACACTGTAAATGTCAACCTTTTAAGGTGTACAATTCAGCGGTTTTTAGCATAGTTGTGTAACCAACACTGCTATCTAATTCTAATTCCAGAATATTTTCATTAACACAAAAGGAAATCCTATCCCCATTAGCAATGACTCTCCCATTTCCCCTTCTTCATCCATGGCAACCACTAATCTACTTACTGTCTCTAAGAATTTGCCTATTCTGAACATTCCTTATAAATGGAATCCCACACAGTATGTAGCTTTTGTGCCTGGCTTATTTTACCTCGCATAATCTTTTCAAGTTTCATCCATGTTATAGCATGAATCAATCTTGTATGAATATATACCATATTTTATTTAGTTATTCATCAATTGATGAAGATTTGGGTTTGTTTTAAAACCAAAATCCAATCAAAAGACACTCATTTTACTCTGCTGTTGCATGCTTCCAGTGTCTTTAATATCAAACGGGCCTCTCACCATTAAAAAAAATTGTCTGTGACATTGACTTTTGAAAAGACCAGGCCAAGTGTCCTGCAGAATATATGATTGTTTCCTCAAGGAGTTGTTTTACTTTTTCATCCCTATTTCCTGTAAACCTAAAGTGAAGTCAAAAGTCTTGGCTAGGTCCACCATTTTTTGGTGAGAGTAGTTAATAGAAGATGCTGTCTCCTTCAGACAGGATCAGGTTGGCATCAGGTTGTTACAGTGCCAGTGATACTCAGTTTCAGCAGTTGGTCCAGGTGATCTTGGCACTCTAAAGGTTTATGTTTTATTTTGTTGTTAGTTAGTACTTCTAGAGGATGCTACCTGAGCATTATGACTATTATTTCTAGCAAACTTCCCACTATTTCTTATGCATTTTCACATATCACTTTTATGCATTCTATTCAGAATAGAATACTTTATGCATCCTATTAAGTTTATTTATAGTTTAAAACTAAGTTTCTCTTATAAGTGAGATCTATACTTCAATTATATTTTCAAGCTTGTTAGAGCAGATCGTCCCCCAGTATATCACCTCCTCTTATTTCTTACCAATAGAAACTTCCCCAATAAGACAGAGCATACTAGTGTCTGCATCGCCCACCTCTGAACATGATCTTGCTCAGGCCACAGTTATCTCTGTTTTGCTGTCCCAAATATGCTGGCTATTATGTGTAGCTAGAGAACTTTAATGTTTGTATTTTAATTTTGTAAGCAGCAAGCTCTCTGAATTATCTTATTGCTTACGATATTTTTTGTTTGTTCCTCTCTTTTTCCTAGATTTTCTGGGTAGATACTAAGATGGTCTACAAATAACAATAAATTTTCTGCATTCTTTTCAATTCATAAACCAAACACACTCTTAACACACTCTTCTTGTCTAATTACATTTTAGTTCCAGGACAATGCTAAAAATAGTAATGGTGATATACAACCTTGCATTTTTCCTGACTTAAATGGGAATTATTAATTGTTTTCCCACCATTAAGCAGCATGTCCCAGTGCCACACAAGAGTCCAGGCACAAGCCACAAAAACTGGCCTTGGTGACCTTAGGCAAGAAGTAACTTTTGGAAGATTATCAAGTGGTTCCAACAGTCAGCAGAGGCTAAAAAACCAGACTTGGAGAATGCAAAACCAAGATTTGTCTGACTTTTATACCATTTCTGAGACCTCCACCACTGGGCACTGCTATCTTTGACCCTACCTACCATCTCAGATGCTTCTTCCAAAATAAATAATTGTTCATTCTTTTTTTTTTTTCTTCCTGTTTGTCTCTTGCTCATGGTTTATTTTTACTTTTTATTTATTTATTTACCTATTTATTTATTTATTTATTACAGAGTCTCACTCTGTCCCCAGGCTGGAGCACAGTGGCACGATCTTGGCTCACTACAAACTCTGCCTTCCGGGTTCAAGCACTTCTCATGCCCCAGCCTCTCGAGCAGTTTGAATTACAGGTGCATGCCACCACACCCAGCAAATTTTGGTGTTTTTAGTAGAGATGGGGTGTCATCATGTTGGCCAGGCTGGTCTCTTAATTCCTGACCTCAAGTTATCCACCTGGCGCAGCCTCCCTAAGTGCTGGGATTACAGGTGTTAGCCACAGCCCCAGCCTCTGGTTCATGGTTTAAATTCCTAGATAAAAGTGTAAAAAATGCTAAGCCTAGGCTATATACCTTCAATCTCTCTACCAACTGAAAAGGAATGGATATCTCATTCCCTGGATTTCTGACATGGGAGAAACGACTGAACTTTTCAATGACTAACTCAATGGGAAAATTTTCCCAAATAGGGAGAATGTCTAGATAGGAAATTCCCCTAAATTAACAAATATTACCTTGCAAAATCCTGGCGTTTGTTGATACATGTTAAAATCATTTTGTAATAGTCAAGTATGTTATAAGGCAATTTGTTTGGTTTTCTGAAAAAATGGGCATTGAATTTGCTTTATTTTCTCCTTTAATTGATAGACTTATTTTATGTTACTGTTTAATATTGACTTGTATCGTGTTTACTTATAGTATATAATGTATACAATACATATTTTACTCTATTATTGTAGCATATGTCGTATTAATAGATTTATTAATTCTTAGCTACTCATATATTTTAGGGATGAACATCTTGATTTTAAAGTGTTTATAGACTATTGGCTTTTATTTTCATTTATGACATTTTTTGCAAGTGAGATCAAATTCAACCTATATCAAAACTTTCAATTTATTCTTAAATGATGTTGGTGAATTTTCCTTGAATCCCTTAGGCTGGTTTCTCTTGCCCTCAGACCTTCAGTTGGAGGGCTGTGTATTGAGGACTTTTCTATAGCTTAGTGGGTTGGGGGTTGGAGACTCTAGTTTCTATTCTGTCTTTTGAAATTGTAACTTTTATGAGCCAAGGTTCATTCAATCTGGTCTAGGAGATATATATAGATAGCTGTACAGTTCAGATCCCTTTCCCAATTCAAACCAGGCCTCAGGGCCTTCGCTTTCATCAAAGAGCTGCAGTTGTTCCCTTCCCCAGTATCCCTTGCTTCTCTGTAAGTCCATTTCACATCCTTCCAACATATGTAGGGAGAGTACAGATGAGACCCGTGAGTTTTCCGGAGTGAGAAAGAAAGTTGTCCCAGAGTTCTTACTACCCACCTCTGGCATATTTATTTCCCCTTTAGTTTTCTACGCTGCTAGATTCCTACTCACATTTGGAAATAATCAGTTCAGAGTCATTATGAGCATTTAGGCTCCTATTTCACCTTTCCTCCCAGCAGGAGACAAACAAAATGGCAAAGACAGATAGATTTATTTTGTCTCTGTAGAGACATCAAGGTGGTTGGATGGAGCATTTATTTTCACAGATGTTTCATTTATTTCTGGACTACCTACACATCCTTTTTATTCAGTCTTCTCAAAATTTGAGCACATTTCTAAAGATTTTTTTCCCATACAACTTCATTCCTCCACCATGTTTTGGGGTGGGTTAGGAGCACTAAGCTGTGGTGGGATCTAGCATTGCCATTCTAGTGTTCTAGTGATCACTTCTGGCATTGCCATTTTTCAAACAGTAGAGTGTAAAGTTTTGTCCTGTTTTCTCATTGAACTTCTGCTGGTCACCTGTCTTGATATTTTCAATCCTTGTACAAATTGTAGGTTTAAAAAATAAGGAGTTTATATACAGCATCATTTTGCCATTTTACCTTAGGAAATGCAAAATTAATCATTTTAAACTAATGATCTATCAACACATAAGCCGTTACAGCTTACCATTACCAAACACAATTCATACTCACAGTTGTTATTTTAATTCAGTTGTGCCATTTACTTGGTGCAGTATTATGCCACCAAAATTGTATTCAGTGCAATGTGCCCAAAACAACCCAGCTAATACTATTATTTTGAACAGCACTTTTGTTTGACAAGTTGTAGAAATATTGATTTGATATAAACTCTAAACTTCAAAAAAGATTGGCAGTGTATACTCACCACAAGTACCTGGAATTTTGATCAATAAATTCAGAAACTAGGATCAACCTGATAGCCTAGTTTCCTATTAAAATTAGGAACCTAATAAAATTCTGGTGTTTTTGTTTCCACATCTATAGAATAGGAAGACTATGCCGTCCTAATTCCTTTCATTGGGAATTTATCTTTCAGGTGAGTTAGAATTTGCAAGGATTACCTGTGAATGAGGAACACAAGTTGGAAAGGAAAATACGGAGATTTTTTATGATAAGGATCCACTCTTATGCAGGCTGCTTGATTGTGCGTGGTCAGAGCAGAATATTTCAAACTCGTTAGCAACCATAAACAACAAGAAAATGGATAGATATTCAGAAGGCAATTTCTCTCCCCATAATCGCTTCCCTTGGGGCATATTCCCTCCTTCTGACTTGATCATGGGCTCTAGGTTGGAATCTTCCCTGCTTATTTGGACTACGGTATTAGTTATTACTAGGGACTATACTATATTTAGCATCTAGACATCCTCAGCTCTTCCCTGTGTGTGGACTTTCTCCCTGGACATAGTGGAATCCTATCTACCTGCCTGGCCTCACCAAAAATCCACACTTTACACCTGTTCCACATTTTGGAAATATCTCAAGAGGTTTTTTTAATGCACACAGATTTGGCAACCACAGAGGGCTTTAAGTATTGAATTTTACTACTTATATGCATCATCTTGGAATCTTGTAAAAATGCCAGCTTGATTCGGTAAGTCTGGCTACAGTGTGAGATTCTGCATTTCTAACAAGCTTCTAGGTGATGCCAACATTACTGGCTCATGGAATTCACTCTAAGTGGCATGGACCAAGTAGACGGAAAATGCCCCCTTCATATGCTGGGCTGGAAAGACTTAGGCTTAAATAATATTCCACTACACTTGTGCAGTTATTCAACAACTTTAGAAACATTTCTAAATTTGTGAGCTTCAGGAAAACCTTAAGCATAATTTTAGGACTATTCACAAACTTTATTATAATTCCATTTTAAAAAATAGCAATCAAGGCTTGGAATGGTCTCTTCAGTAGTGTAATATGATATGTTGACCTGATTTAAAAGGTATTACAGATATCAAAGCATTCCAGAAACCAATAATATTTAAAGCAGTGTGGTGTTGTTACAAAGAAACATAACCAAAAGAAAATAATGCTATTGGAATAGAGTGATCAGTCAAAAAAGACATATATATAGATATATATAATGTATATTACATATGAGGAGTGGGAGGAAGAAGAAGCTAGAGGGCAGAAAAGAAGGAAAGGAAGAGAGATGGAGGAAAGGAAAGAGGGTAGGTGTAGGCATTAGCAAATCTACTAAAAGCAAATAATACCAAGATCTTTAAAAGTGCTCATGAACTTGGAACATTTAATCTCCCATCTAGGGATCAATCTTTAGGAAATACTTAGGGAGGTGAATAAGTGCTCATGCCCAAATGTTCCTTTTCTCCAGGGTCATTTTTGGGTGTAAAAACCTGGAGATCACTAAAACATCTCTCGATAGAGGTGGTATAGTATATATTGTTATTGTTTTCTTGTTTTGTGTTGTTTTATTAAGGTATCATTTATATAACATGAATGCACAGATTTTACATGTATAGTTTAATTTTTTGACAAATATATACACTCCTGTAACCACCACTGAAACCAAGATACAAAACGTTTCCTTCCCTCCAAAAGTTAGCTGTGATCCTTTCTCAACGAAATTCCCCCATTGACCCCATAAAAACAATTACTATTCTGACAGCAACCACCCTAGATTAAATGTGCTTTTGTTCTGGAGGTTCCTCCATGTTGCTGTGTGTATCAGTAGATCATTAGTTGCTGAGTGGTACTCCATTCTTGAATAACTACAATTTATTGAGGCTGACATCAGAAAGATGGCAGAATAGGACATTCCAGCGGCCACCCTCCATAGAAACATCAATTTAAACAACAATCCGTTCATTAAAATACCTTCACAAGAGCCAAGGAAATCAGATGAGAGATAACAGCACCTGAGTATAGCACAGAAGTAAGAAAAGATGCGCTGAAGAGGATAGAAAGAATCGTTTTACATTATCTGCATCACCCCTCCCCTAACCCCAAGCAGCACTGCCTGAGAGAGATACCTGAAGCATGGGGATGAGAGGGACATGAGCACCGACTTTGTCTCAGTCTGTTCTGGCTGCTGCAACATAATACCTGACACTGGGTAAAGAAATATTTTAAAGAAGGTAAATTTGGCTGGGCATGGTGTCTCCCACCTTTAATCCCAGCACTTTGGGAGGCTGAGGCAGGAGAATAGCTTGAGGCCAACAGTTTGAAACCAGCCTGGGCAAAATAGCAAGACCTCATCTCTACAAAAAAAAATTTTTTTAAATAGCTAAGCATGCTGGTGCGCACCTGTGTCTACCGTCCTAGCTACTTGGTAGGCTGAGGCAGGATGATTGCTTGAGCCCAAGAGGTTGAGGCTACAGTGAGCTATGATCATGCCACTGCACTCCAACCTGGGTGAGACAGCAAGACCCATGAAGGGAAGGGTAAAAAGGGCTGAATGCCGTGTCCTCACGTTGCAGAAAAGATGGCAGGGCCAGGCAGCTCTCTGAAGCCTTTTTTGTAAGGGCATCAATCCCATTCATGAGGGAGTATGAAATAAAAATACCAGAAGAAAACATAGGGGGAAAGCTCCATGACATTTATCTGTGCAATGACGTTTGAATATGATCCCAAACGCACAGGCAATTAAAACAAAAAAATAGACAAATTAAATTGCACCAAACTAAAAAGCTTTTGCCCAGCAAAGGAACTAATAAGCAGAGTGAAGAGATAACCTATGGAATAGGAGAAAATGTTTGTAAACCATGCATCTGACAAGGGGTTAATATACAAAATATATAAGAACTCAAATAACTCAACAGCAATAAAACAAATAACCCAATTTAAAAATGGACAGAGGACCTGAAGAGACAATTCTCAAAAGAAAACATACAGATGTCCAACTGGTATGTTTTAAAAAGTGTTCAGTAGCACTGCCGAGAAATGCAAATTAAAACCACAATGAGCTATCACCTCACACGTTAGGATGGCTATTATTTTTTAAAAAATCAGAAAATAGCAAGTGTTGGGGAAGATGTGGAGAAAAGAGAACTCATACACTATTAGTGGGAATGTAAATTTGGATATCCATTATGGAAGATAGTACAGAGGTCCTTTAAAAATTAAAAATATAACTGGCATATTATCCAGAAATTCTACTATTGGGTATATATCCAAAGAAAATAAAATCAATATGTGAAAGAGATACCTGTAGTCTCCTATGTTCATTGCAGCATTACTCACAATAGCTGAGAGAAGGAATCAACGTAAGTGTCCATTGATAGACGAATGGAAGAACAAACTGTGGTAGATATACACAGTAGAATTCTATAATATTAAGCCTTAGCAAAGAAGAAAATTATGTCATTTGCCACAGCATGGATAAACCTGGAGGACTTTATGTTAAGTGAAATAAGTTAGACACAGAAAGACAAATGCCACATGGTCTCACTTATATGTATAATCTAAAAAAGCTTATCCCGTGGAAGTAGAGAGTAGAATGTCGGTTACCAGAGACTGGGGGTAAGTGGGGAGGGCCGAGGAGAAAAACATTTAGTTAGATGGAGAAATACGTTCAAGAGATCTATTGTACAACATGGTGACTGTCGTAAATAACACTGTATTGTGTTTTTAAAATTTCAAAGAGAGTGAGTTTTAAGTGTTCTCCCCACAAAAACATAAGTAGTTGAGGTAATGCATATGCTAATTAGCTCAACTGATACCTTCCACAATGTATACATATTTCAGAGCATGATGTTGTACACTACGTGTGTATGTGTGTGTATGTGTGTGTGTGTGGTGTAATTTCTGTTTCTTAATTTTTAAAACCTACAATGTATTTATCCTTTCTCGTCTCTTGATTTTTAATCCCACAACTCTGCTTCATAGTCTTTGTGGAGTAGTCTGTTCTTTAAATACCTTTGTTTCTTAGGCTTTGATCTTCCATCCTCCTCTCACTCCTGGAACAACCATGGTCAGTCTGTGACTTCAGCAGCTTTTTATGGAACAATGGGCCCCTTCTTGTCAGTACTGATCTTTCCTGAATGCTTCTGTAGCATACATGTCACTGCTCACCAGACGTCTTCACTTAGTTCCTGGTGCGACGCTGGAATTAATTTCCCTCTCGATCCCTCAGCTCCTCAGGATCCTTCAGTCTCTTGAAGGGCAGGAGTACCTCACAACTGAGCATATTTGCCTGGTGCATGGTAGGAGCAAATGTCTGTTACATTGGTGCTCACAGTGAACTATGCCTCCTGGTATTCTTGCTTTTGTGTGTCCTCTCCTCTTGTATCTGGTCTGTGCCTATGACATGCATAACCAATACAATGGAGCAAAATGACAGTGTCACTCAAACCTTTAGCTTGGTAACCAGGCCTTTACAGGGCGGACCACTGTATCTTTGCACATGCTGTTCCCTCTGCTTGGAATGGCCTTAAAATTTAAGTCTCAGAAAGGTGAATCTTATTTACAACTATAGTTGTGGTGTTTAAAACAGTACATCTCATTTGGCAGTTGCTCAGTTAATATTTACTAAATGAACAAGTCAACAAATTTTTCCCCACTTTTATCCCGGTTCCTAAAGTCTAGTCAGCTTTAATTCTCTGAAAGAAAAGTGGGCCAGTAAAATTTATAGAATACAAGAGGATTATTTAATGAAATTTTGAAAAATATCAGAAATATTTAGAAGGGCAACAAATTGTTGAGAGATTTCAAAGATATTAAAAACATTAAAAAAAAAAAAAAGAATCCAGTAGAGAAAAACTAGGGATGCTCTTTGAAGAAAGCAGTGGGGTATAATTAAAACAAAAAGTGCCGACTGGGCACGGTGGCTCATGCCTGTAATCCCAGCATTTTGGGAGGCTGAGGCAGGTGGATGACCTGAGACCAGGAGTTCAAAACCAGCCTGGCTGACATGGTGAAACCCCATCTCTACAAAAATACAAAAATTAGCCAGGCGTGATGGCAGGTGCCTTTAATCCCAGCTACTCGGGAGGCTGAGGCGGGAGAATCGCTGGAACCCGGGAGGCAGAGGTTAGAGTGAGCCGAGATCACACCCACTCCACCTAGGCAACAGAGAAAGACTCTGTCTCAAAAAATAAATAAATAAATAAATAAAATAAAAAGTGCTAAACTCCCCAAAAGATGAATAAAATAAATGATATTAATGACCAAAACGAGTAATGTGTATTCTTATTGAAAAAGTTCTCATCAGAATGCACAAAAACACACATACACACACACCTAGTATGCTCACACGTACATATACATACAATATGGAAATACAAGTATATACACTCCTACACACACAGGCAAACACTGAAAATCATAATTGTATTCACATCATACATCCTCAAATGCACCTACATTCACATACAAATGCACATACATAAATACATACATCCACATGCTGACATACACACACATAAAGAGTTCATGTACTTTCACGCAGACATGCACGCTAACAAATATGTCAGACAAGGCAGCAGTGCCTTACAAAGAGTAATTCCACTGTTTCAGAAAACTCTGGTATAAAATGGTAACACCTTTTCAGGAGGTAATCTCTGTCAATAAAATGCCAGAATTTGAGGAAATCCTACTGATGGAGCTGGACATAGCACACGGACGCTTTGCCTTCACCACACTCTGAAGTGTGGCCTCATGAAATGAAACCTACCTAGAAGGGAGAGGGTAGCCTTTTGAACTGCATGCATGGACTTACCCTGGATACAAGATCCAAAGCTATACCAGGAGAGCACTGGCGGCCGGGGCCCACTGGTGGGTGCTGCAAGACATCAGTGTTGTCCCATTTCCTCTCTTGACCACCTCAGAGAACTTTCTCCACTCCAAGGAAGCAGCCAGGCTGGAGCTGGGGGACAGGTCCACAGCACACACACTGATGGCCAAGGGGACGTGGAACCCACAGGAAAAACACTGCAGAAATGTGCCATGGTGGTCTAGATCCCCAAATCACAATATCCCTATTGAGAGGATTTTCCTGTGGCCCTTATTCATGCCAAGTCCAGTTTTTCCAGGGCTATCGTTTCACATTAATATTCCTTGAGATGATTTGACTCTTGGGTCAATTTTTACTCAATTTTTCATTGTTTTATTTTCTGCTGATTATTCCTATCAAGTCTAATTTTTCTCAACCATTGCAGTTTTCAACACTTCCTTTATAATTTTTTTCAGTTTTTCCTGTAGAGCAAATGTTATAATGTGAAGTTGCCACCACTGTCAAGTTTATTTTGTGTTGATAATTTCTGCCAGTGATAGCTATTGTCAATTGGATGATTTAAATTTATTTCTCACCTAATCCACTTGAAAAATGTGATCAATGTCCTCACTTATGACAGAATTTCTCTTCTGTCCAGGATTAACCTATTTTATTCCCAATCCAACTCTTTGGTATAATTCTGGTCATTTTGCAGATTGTTCACAGTGCTCCTTGAGATGTTAGCAGAACACAATGGCAAAAAGCAGAAGTCAGAACTGTGGGATGAGGCCCCAGGCATGGTGGCTCATGCCTGTAATCCCCGCACTTTGGGAGCCCAAGGCGGGCAGATCACCTGAGGTCAGGAGTTCAAGACCAACCTGGCAAACATGGTGAAACCCAGGATCTACTGAAAATACAAAAGTTAGCCAGGTGTGGTGATGCACATCTCTAATCCCAGCTACTTGGGAGGCTGAGGCAGGAGAATCGCTTGAACCCGGGAAGTAGAGGTTGCTGTGAGCCAAGAACAAGCCACTGCACTCCAGCCTGGGTGACAGAGCGAGACTCCATCTCAAGATAATAATAATAACAGTGGGGTGAAAACTAAAATGAGGAGCTGAAAAGTCCTTTTTAAGGGCAAGCAGCTTTAGGCGGGCCCCGCACGTAAAGCAGCACGTAGTCCCCTTATAACCTGTATTCATGCATTCTGCCATGATTTTCCATAACACACATACCTAAAATACAGTGACCTGAAATAAATGTTCATTTGTGTATGGGTCCATGGATCAGCTGTAGGTCAATCAGCTGGGCTGGGCTGGACTCTAGGCTTGTGTCAGTTTCAGCTTTGCTCCTCGTTATTTTCACTCTGGGACTGAGCTGAATGAGCCATAGCTGTGTGGGGCATCCTCTTCTCATGCTGGACTCAGAAACTCAAGAAGGCAAGCTGCAACATGGCAGACCTTTTGAAGCCTCTATGCAGAGCTGTCATTATAGACAGTCACATGGTCAAACCCCAAATCAAAAGGGTCGGAAGCAAAGTCTTCCCACAAGGAAGACATACCAAGGCCATGGAGAGATAGAATTGTAAACAATACAATCTACCATACAGCTTTTTTCTAGTGTAAGGGGGCCAGATTTCCATAAATATACAGCAGAACAGAAAATAATATTTTCTCAGGTCACCCCATGCTTCTGCCTACATGTACGTATATATATATGTATATCTGAAAAAATTTCTGTGTTGAATTCTTCCTCACTGAGCACCCTGATACAATAACTACATAATGAAAACTCTGAGTGTTCCTTGAGAAAAACAAAGGGTCTCCTGATTAAGCTACATTGAAAGTATTTACTCCCGGCTGATTTTACTTATAGCTGGAGCCCTCTGTATCTCTATAGTTTTCTCTCTACTCTCTGAGAGTCCCCAAAGAAATCTGGGTTTGCAACGTGCACTCACTCAGCCTGGAGCCAGCTAGCAGGTTGTCAGAGCTATCTAGATGACCAGTGATGGGGACCTGCCCTTGAATGATGGGGTTATATCATTTGAGGTGAAAGAAGAGGCATAGTGAGGAAGAAATTATTAGGATGTGACTGTAGGCTGAGCATAGCAATGAAGGGAGGCAAAGGTCAAGAAAGAGGCTTCTAAGTTCAAAGAAAGGAAGATTAGTGGTCTCCATAAAAAAAAAAAAAGGAATTTTTGGAAAAGACCATTTCAGTGTCGGAAACATTTAGAGCCAAGTTCTTATATGAATCCATGACTGGGGAGAAACCTTCTGGTGATCGGACATTGAGAATGACAAGCAGTTGTCACATTCCGCAAGTAGCTGACATTACAGTCAGCTCTGGTAAAAAGGTCCCTTTTTTGCTTTTCACAGACTTTCTTTAAAAAGTAAGAAGTAAGTTCTTATAGGAAGGAAGGGCCAGAATGTCTTACTTGACCTGATTTTCTGGGTATTTTGGGAAATAAGAATGTTGTAAATGCCTGGAACATCTTGAAACTTCTTCCCAATAATAACATTTCCCCTCTACTGCTACCAGTCAGCCCCCGACCCCAAGTCCCAGTCCTCTGGTTCCCCAAACTAGAACCTAACTCATCTCTTATTGTCCTGTTTGCGTCCATGTTGAATAGAATTAGTATCAATGAAACTCTGTTTTAATAAATATGTTTCCACTGAGCTGGCCAAAATAAATATCCACCACAGCTTCCAACACATACTTAGTGCCTTATCATTATTCTTCCAAGAGAATTATCCTAACCCCCAAACCACTCAGTTCCTGAAGACTACTTATGCCACTATTTAATGACATCCTTGTGTTTTATATATGAGTGTAAGGCAGCAGCTACGCTCTGGCAAAAAGCGAAAAAAAGTACCATAAGCATGTGTATACGCTGGATTCCTGCCTTTTTCCCTCCTTTCCTCTCTCCTTCCCTCCCTTCCTTTCTTTCTTCCTTCCTTCTTTTCACTGTTACACATCAAAGCATCTGATATATGCCTGGTACTGAGGGTACAGCAGCAAGCAAAATGAAATCTTTAATCTTTGGAGCCTACATTCTAGAGGTAAGAAATAATTGATCTACAGTATACAGCCACACCTAAGGGATCGTGCAGGTCCATTTCCAGACCACTGCAATCAAACAAATGTTGCAATAAAACAATTCACATAGTTATTTAGTTTCCCAGGACGTTTAAAAGTTATGTTTATACTATATCGTATTCTAATAATGTGCAATCGCGTTATGTCTAAATAACAATGCACATACCTCAATTAAAAATAGTTTACTGCTTAAAAAAATCATCTGAGTCTTCATTATCTCTTTGCTTATAAAGGGTCTTGCCTCAGTGTTGATTACTGCAGACTGATAAAGGTTGTGGTTGTTGAAGACTGGGGTGGCTGTGGGAAATTTTTAAAATAAGACAAAAAAGACTTTTGCCACATTGATGTATTTTTCCTTTTGTGAAAGACTTCTCTATAGCATAAGATGTTGTTTGATAGCATTGTACCCACAGAAGAGCTGTCAAACCTAGAGTTAATCCTCCTAAACTCTGCTGCTGCTTTATTAACAAAGTTTATTTCATATTTTAAATCCTTTGTTGTCATTTGAACAATGTTCATAGCATCTTCACCAGAAGTTGATTTTTTTTTTAATTATTATTATACTTTAAGTTCTAGGGTACATGTGCACAACGTGCAGGTTTGTTACGTATGTATACATGTGCCATGCTGGTGTGCTGCACCCATTAACTCGTCATTTACATTAGGTATATCACCTCATGCTATCCCTCCCCCCTCCCCCTTCCCCACAATAGGCCCCAGTGTGTGATATTCCTCTTCCTGTGTCCAGGTGATCTCATTGTTCAATTCCCACCTATGAGTGAGAACATGTGGCATTTGGTTTTCTGTTCTTGTGATACTTTGCTGAGAATGATGGTTTCCAGCTGCATCCATGTCCCTACAAAGGACACGAACTCATCCTTTTTTATGGTTACATAGTATTCCATGGTGTATATGTGCCACATTTTCTTAATCCAGTCTGTCACTGATGGACATTTGGGTTTATTCCAAGTCTTTGCTATTGTGAATAGTGCCGCAATAAACATACACGTGCATGTGTCTTTGTAGCAGCATGATTTATAATCCTTTGGGTATATCCCCGGTAATGGGATGGCTGGATCAAATGGTATTTCTAGTTCTAGATCCTTGAGGAATCGCCATACTGTTTTCCACAATGATTGAACTAGTTTACAGTCCCACCAACAGTGTAAAAGTGTTCCTATTTCTCCACATCCTCTCCAGCACCTGTTGTTTCCTGATTTTTTAATGATTGCCATTCTAACTGGTGTGAGATGGTATCTCATTGTGGTTTTGATTTGCATTTCTCTGATGGCGAGTGATGATGAGCATTTTTTCATGTGTCTGTTGGCTGTATAAATGTCACCAGAAGTTGAATCTCTCTCAGGAAACCACTTTCTTTGCTTATTGATAAAAAACAAGTTTTCAGTTGTTAAGTTTTATAATGAGATTGCAGCAATTTAGTAACATCTTTAGGCTCCACTTCTAACTCTAGCTGTCTTGTTATTTTCACCACAACTACCGTGACTGTCTCCACTGAAATCTTGAACCCCTGAAAGTCTTCCGTGAGGTTTGGAATCTAATTCTTTCAAATTCCTGTTAATGTTGATATTTTGACCTCCTCCCATGAATCACAAATGTTCTTAATTTCATCAAGACTGGTGAATTCTTTCCAGAAATCTTTTGTTTACTTTGCCCAGATCCATCAGAGGAATTGCTATCTATGGCAGCTATTACCTTATTAAACGTATTTCTTAAATAAGACTTGAAAGTCAAAATTCGTTCTTGATCCATGGGCTGCTGAATGGATGTTGTGTTAGCAGGCATGAAAACAGCATTTATCTCCTTGTACACCTTCAGCAGAGCTCTTGGGTGACCACACGCATTGTCAATGAGCAGTAATAGTTTGAAAGGCATCATTTTTTCTAAGCAGCAGTTCTCAACAGTGGGCTTAAAACATTCAGTAAACCATTCTGCAGACAGATATGTTGTTATCCAGACTTTGTTGTTTCATCTATAGAGCATACACAGAGTAGACTTAGCCTAATTCTTAAGAGCCCTATAATTTTTGGAATGGTAAATGAGCATTGGCTTAAGCTTAAAGTCACCACCTGCATTAGCTTCTAACAAGAGAGCCAGCCTGTCCTTTGAAGCTATAAAACTGGACATTGACTTCTCCACTCCAGCTATGGAAGTCCTAGATGATATTTTGATCTCCTTCCAACAGAAGGCTGTTAGATCTACACTGAACATCTTTTATTTAGTGTAGCCACTTTCGTCAACGATCTTAGCAAGATCAGGATAACGTGCTGCAGATTCTGATCAGCACTGCTGCTTCACTTTGCACTTTTATGTTATGAAGATGGCTGATTTCCTTAAACTTCAGGAGCTAACCTCTACTAGCTCCAGAGTTTTCTTCTGCAGCTGCTTCACATCTCTCAGGCTTTCTAGAATTGAAGAGATTTAGGGCCTTGCTCTGGATTAGATTGGCTTAAGGGAGTGTTCTAGCTGTTTGATCTTCTATCCAGACCAGTAAAACTTTCTCCATATCAGGAATAAGACTGTTTAGCTCTCTTATTATTCATGTGTTCACTGGAGAAGCACTTTAAATCTCCTTTAAGAACTTCTTGTTTACATTCACAATTTGGTTAACTTTGGCACAAGAGGCCCAGCCTGTTTAAGCTTTCAACATGCCTTCTTCACTGAGCTTAATCATTCCTAGCTTTTGATTGAAAGTGACAGACATGTGACTCTTTCACTTGAATACTTAGAAGCCATTGTAGTTTTATTAATTGGCCTAATTTCAATATTATTGTGTCTCAGAGAATAGGGAGGCCTAAGGAAAGCAAGCGAGATGGGGAAACAGCCAGTTGGAGGAGCAATCAGAACATGCACATTTATCTATTCAGTACGTCATCTTATATGGGCACAGTTTGTGGCACCCCAAAACAATTACAATAGTAACATCAAAGATCTCCGATCACAGATCACCATAAAAGATATAATAGTCATGAAAAAGTTTGAAATCGACAGAGTTACCAAAATGTGACAGGGACACGATGTGAGTATGTGTTGTTGGGAAAATGGTGCCAGTAGATTTGCTCAGGTAGGGTTGCCACAAACCATTAATTTGTAAAAAAAAAAAAAAAAAAGTAATACTGGTGAAGTACAATAAATCAAAGCACCAATAAAATGGGGTATGCCTGTAGACAGAGAAAGAGAGAGAGAGAGAGAAGAGAGAGAGATCAACACATATATATATGAGGTAGTGATAAGCGGTCTCTAAGAGGATGTCCCATGGACAGCAAACAGCAAATGCTAAAGTCTTACATTCTAAGACTATTTCCCAAAGTTATTGACAAATTTTCTTTTTGGTGGGAATGCTTGGTAAGTTTTAGACCTATAACATCAATTGAATTAATTGAATACGAAAATCAGTGTTTAATTTCGTTCAAAAAATGTTAACTTATACTCAGTTCTCCAGGGTATTCTGATCTAGTTGGAGACAAAGGTAGACACACATGGAAGAACAAAGAAGCATAGGCCATTTTGGAGAGCAATCGACCCCATTCCTCCCAAGAAATACATTCTGACTTTCTATAGAGCAGATGCCTGAGTTGACAATAATAGACGAATAAGATATTAATTATTAGAAACCTATATTTCTCATACTTATTTTCATACAAGATGGTTCAGGTAAGGAATCAAAGGGAAGAGATAAAGAAATAAAGTGGAGGAAGGTAAAGAGAAATCTGACTAGTTTACAACCTTGTCTACGGCAGCAGAGAAGCTCTGTAAAAAAAGATGTTACAACCACTAAGTTTGGAAAATGTAGTATTGAGAGACTTGCACCATACATCAGCAAAATAAAGGTTCTGAGAAGTCCCGCAGATTAAAAAACAGAACCGTTTCCTTACGTGAAGTCTATTTACGTTCTCACTGAATGCAAACTTGACTGGGGCTAGTCAGATTAGAAAACTTTTATTAAGGCAGCGTCCCCAACCTTTTTGGCACCAGGGACAAGTTTCGTGAAAGACAATTTTTCCACAGAGTAGGGGTAGGGGGATGGTTTTGGGATGAAACTGTTCCTCCTCAGGTCATCAGGCATTAGATTTCCATAAGAATCAGGCAACCTGGAACCCTCGCATGTGCAGTTCACAATAGGGTTCCTGCTCCTATGAAAATCTAATGCCCGCTGATCTGACAGGAGGTGGAGCTCAGGAGGTAATGCTGGCTTGCCCCCTGTTTCTGTGGGGCCTACTGTGTGGACTGTTTCCTCGGACTGGGGAGCCCAGCATTAAGAAATGTAAAATGAAGATTATATTTTCAGGGATCATTTCTATAGTTTGTCACTAGGGCAGTTTTTCTGAATGTGTAGAGCACCAGAAACGTGAGGAAGAGGAGCAGGGTTCTCTCCTGACTGTGAAGCTGGCTCTTGGCGCTGCTTTCCTGCAACTGCTATTTGCCATTGGTGATTGTGGAGAGTCAGAGGGAGAGGATGCAGTCTGAGTGGTTTCTGCTATAGAAAGAAACAGAGAAAGGCAGGAAGGGAGGGAGGAAGGAAAGGAAGGAGGGAAGGAGGAAAGAAAGGAGGGAGGAAGGAAAGGAAAAAGGGAGGAAAGAAAGGAAGAAGGGAGGCAGGGAAGTAAGAAGGGAGGGAGGGAGGGAGGAAGTAGGGAGGGAGGAAGGGAGGAAGGAAGGAAAAGAGGGAGGGGGTAAGGAAGGAAGGAGGGAAGGAAGGGAGGGAAGAGGAGAGAAAAGCAAGAAGGAAGGGAGAGAAGGAGGGAAGGAAGGGAGGGAAGAAGGGAGAAAAGCAAGAAAGAAGGAAGGAAAGAAGGAAGGAAGGAGGGAAGGAAGAGAGGGAGGAAGGAAGGAAGGAGAGAAGGAGGGAAGGAGGTAGGGAGAGAGGGAGAGAGGGAGAGAGGGGAAACAAAAGGGAAAAAAAAGAAGAGAAAAGAAAAGAAAAAAAAAAAACAGAAGGAAGTAAGGATTGATTTTTCTCCTAACACCAACCATGTCTCTGAGTTCTAGATCAGGAGAATCCAGATCTCTTCACTGTGTCTGTTTAAATTCACCACCTGGTACCTCCCAATTCTCAGGGCAAATGTCCTCTGTCCATGATAAATGTCAACCAATACATCAAGAAACGTTCTGAGTAAGTTAATTATGACACCTTTTTCACAGACTCAGGTTAGTTTCCAACTTATTGTCAACTTAAATAGGTTTCAGTAGAAAGCTATTAACTTCTGTTGACTGAAAAGAAATAGAATTATTACCTTGTTTATCAAAAGAGCCAATTTGTCTGTCTCCCTAAATGTATTCATTAAAGTAAAAAGGTTACTTTTTATTCCTGTCATTGGAAGACTGTGGCTTATTGTCGTTCCAGTTGTTTTTTCGGATAAAAAAGAGTTCAAAATACTGTTGCTATCTACACCTTCCTTTAGTGTTCTGAGGAAATGTTTGTGGGCACTATCTGTAAGAGAGTTTACAGTCTGAAGCTGGCCACCAATGCTGAGCAGAGTAGCTCTGCTGAGGATGTGGATAGATTAAACTATCCATTGGAGAACATCTTAGACTGAGTTTTCAGGAGCTGATCCTGAACAGGAATTTGTCAGGAATTTATTAACGAAGTGCCCCAGGAGAAATCAGTGAGGGAATGGAGTCGCAAGACAAGAGAAGGGGAAGTCATTTAGCAAGAGTGCAATTCTGGGGAGGATCCCAGCCTCTGCTCATCCTGCAGGAGAGCTCTAGAGCATAAATTACATCTCAGAGTTTGTACTGACAGGAGGCAAAGGAGCTAGGCTCCCATATCTCCATGCTCATCAACCTTTGCTAAGGGCCATCCCAAAGAGTCTCAAACCCAAAGCACTTCAAAATCCACACAAGTGGGCAAAGTGGCTCCAGTAGCACAATGACAGGCCTCCAGTGACAGACACTCCTTGACAGTGTCAAGGAAATGACATTAAAAGCAAAATCAAACAGAAACAAAGGTAGGAGTAAAGGAATGGTGAAGGGGATTAATGACATGTTGGCAGGGCACCTAGAGTGCTTAGAGAAAGTTTTGTAGAGCCCCATGTAACCCCTACCAAGTCAACTATCATTGCATCTAGGCCATGAGCATGTAACTCAGTTTCTCTCTTCTTTCACTTCCAATGCTATCTATCGCTTTCCTCTGCAAATGGGTTCAATATAATCAAATGTAACTCTCCTTCCTCATAAAGGAGTAAATGCTTTTAGTATAGTTGCATTGCTTTTACAGTTTTTTCTCATTGAGTCTGGATATAATAGATTCTTTGCAACAATCCACCTCTACATCTTATTTTTATCTTATGATTATATGTTTGCATTGTACAGACATTGGGATGGACTTTTATGGAAAGGCCAGTTCACAGCACTGAACAGAGGTGCAAAACTAGCTGCCTGAATGCCAATGGACTCTGTGCTACTTGCTTGCACCCAAGTGGACTTCTACAGGGATGCGTATTTCCCTTTCCTCCAGTGGAGGTGCCATCTGTTAGTACTCCAAAAAGTAGCATTGATCTATGATTCATTAACTTATGTATATTCTAATACAATTTGAGTGTTAAAATAATTTTTTCAGACCTTTGTGGATCTTGTGACTCATTTTGGAATATTTTCCCCTTATTTCCATTTTATTATTTGACTCCAGAATCAAAATTAAAATCTACAATGAATATTTTATGGCCCACACTGTCTCTTAGTTCTCTTATGCATAGTACAAAGTATTTGCAATTAAATGAAGCCAAATGAAAGATTTCAGAAAGTAATACTAGTGAAAACTAAAGAAGCTTGAAAAGGTTGAATTTCCAGTCCATGGAATTTTTATTCATATATAACTCATACTTTCCTTTAGAACCGGGAACAGTATTTACTTCACTTACTCTCATCCTGTCTAATATAGCAGGCCCTCCATAGAACAAGTCCCATACATATTTCTGGGTGTGCCCCATACTTGCTCTCAAACAAATATTGTTAGAAGTTGAGCAGCTGCCTCTATTTCCTTTTTCTTCCACTCCAAGCCTCCTCAGGGTAATTTCGAATTTGAGGAGGCTCTAGAAAGATGTTGGTCTCATCTCTGGAATCCCCTTCATATACACTCTTGTTGTATATACTGTTGTGTCTTGGCTAACGTTCAGGAATCCTCCCCGAAACCAAATTCAGTAGGCAGTGAGATAGTACCAGATATTCAGGGAGCCCTCAAGTAATATTCAACGGTGGAGCTTTAGTATTCATCCCAGTGTTTGCTTATGAAATTCCTCTTTCCTAGGACAAAAACAGAGGCAAGAATCTGAATGTAAACCAGAAAAGACTTCATGAAAGCCAAGAGACTTAGTGAATATTTCACTAGGGAAGTAGGGAGTAAGTCTTCACTAAGTCCCAATACTTTTAGGGTTACTTTGGAGCCTTGATGGAGGAGACAGAGGAAACAAAAGAGCATACTGCAATGTGCTACAGGGCACAGATAGGCCTCACAAAGAGAACCCCACTATGTATGCATTTTCTGAGTAAGTGCATTAATGGAAATAAGAAAGTCTTATTTGGCATATAGTATTAACACAGTTTTGGGGAAAAACAGCTATTGCAGTTTAGACTGAAGTGTCAAGTGCCATAAAAACTATAGATGCATCCCTTTGTGTAAAAATATATTGAAAATACCCCTTTCAATCAGCTTCTTCCCACCCACTGTGTGTTTCTCCAGCTCCCACACTGGCTTGGAGAATGTCAAAGACATTCAAACTGTCTGTCACAGTAATAAAACACTTTTGTTACTGCTGGCTGTGTCATAATAAACTACAGTTACACAGGGTTAAAGGAGGCAAAAAAATTACTGAGAGATTATAAGATTGAACCAGCCAGTTGTGGTGGCTCACATCTGTAATCCCAGCACTTTGGGAGGCTGAGGCAGGGGGATCATGAAGTCAGGAGTTCAAGACCAGCCTGACCAACATGGTGAAACCCATCTCTACTAAAAATACAAAAATTAGCCAGGCATGGTGGTGTGTGCCTGTAATCTCACCTACTCAGGAGGCTGAAACAAGAGAATCACTTGAACCTTGAACCTGGGAGATGGAGGTTGCAGTGAGCCAAGATTGCACCACTGCACTCCAGCCCAGGCAACAGAGTGAGACTCTGTCTCAAAAAAAAAAAAATCGATGGAACCATTTGCTTCCATATTTAGTTAATGGCAAAGAGAGAGTCTGACTCCTAGCAGGATAGAAAGAGAGATAAAGTCAAGAGAAGAAAAATGTTGAAAAGCCTTAGAATTCTTGAGTCAGGAAGAAAATCTTGGTAATCAGTCAGTGAGATACTGTCAGAAAGTCTGAGACTATCAACACAGAGGAGATGAGGTAGGAAACTAGATTAGTAAATGCCATAGCAGAAGCATCTCATGAATTTGACCATATTAGAAGTAGTAACAGTAATACCTAACATACTTCCTCAAAGCTCTGTCATTTAAAATAATAAGCACATGTTTAGTCCTTGAATCTGAGAGTTGGGAATTTGTGCTAGGCTCAGCTGGTTGGTTCTTCTGCTCTCAGCTTGGCTCTAAATGTGTGGAGGATGGCTTGCTGCGTGGAGAATGGCTTGCTGTTGGCTCATCAAAACTGGGTGACCTGGGTATCCTCCACATTTGTCATTCTCCAGCAAACTAATCCTGCTGTCTATGGCAATGATAGAGCTGCAAGAGAGACCAAGACCATTTCATGCCTCTGCTTGCATCATGTATGCCAGCATCCTGTTGGGCAAACCAAGTCACATGGCTGAGCCTAGAGTCAAGGGGTAGAGCAGGTTTCCCGCAATGGGAAATTATATTACAAAGTCAAATGGCAAAGGACTGGGAACAAGGAGAGAAGAGTACTGGGTTATCTTTGTACTCTAGCCCATTAGTCATTCTGGGCTTATATTGATTTGTCATTTCAGAACTTTATGAGCAAAACAATTTTCAGGTACAGTTTATGCTTAGAATAAAGCTGAGAAACCTATTGTATGAAAGATATTTTTAACCAGTGGTGTACAGGAGAATAATAATTAAAATGATGATAATTTCAAAACATGAATACACCTCAATCTGTTTTCTTGGGAGAACCCTTAAATAGAGCATTTCATGTTTGTTATTTAACAATTTCATATGTGTCATGAGTCTCACAGCAATATTTAGGAATTACCCTCACAACAGCCTGGAGACAGCAGTGCTATGATTATTTCAGTTTATTGTGGAGGTGGTTAAGATAGCAGATGTGTACCAGCAATACCAAACTAAGTAACTAAAATATGGAAAGTTTCAAGGGTCCCCTGAGTGTTCAGTTTATACAAGCAAATATATTTCTGGCTGAACTGACTGATTATTGGACTGAAGAAAATAAATTAAACAGATGTTTTAGCGACATGTTTTCACAGCTTCAAAGCATAATAAGAATTTTTAAAACACCCATTTATTTGCTTCAGATTGCAACAGTCAGTATTACAACTCACAATTTATAGGTTGTAGGTGAGGTGAATCACTCTATAACCTAAAATATATAACTGCAGTAAGCTTGGGGTATCATACTGTTTTAAATTGGGTTCCTCCAAAAGCAGTCCTGAGACAATAATTTCAGGAAATGTAATCTAACAGTACAAGCACAAAATGCAGCTACTGTCCAGGCTGAGGGAGAGTGGTGGCCAGTGAAGGAACCAAGAATGAGCAGAGGGACCCCTGTGTCTCCAAGGCAAAGATTGAGGTGAGGCCACTTATAATATTGTAGTTTTCAGTTATATATACATATACACTCACACACATATATACATACATATATGTGTTAGTCCACCTTTCCTGGTGTAGAGCTACTAAAACCCTTGGAATCTCTAGTGATAAGAGTGTCTTTTGTATGCTAATGAAAAGAATGGTGGCTGGGGACCCCAAGGTAGCTTTAGGATGGGGGCTGTTCACCAGAAAGACCTAGGCCAAATTACAGGGTTGAGACTTCTGGGAGGGGAAGTGAAGTCTGAGTTTATCACCAATGGCCAATGATTTAATCAGTCATGCATAGATAATGAAGCTTCCATAACAACACAAAATGACTGATGTTGGGGAGCTTCTGGATAGCTGAGCACATGGAGATTCTTGGACAGTGGTGTGCCTAGGGAGAGCAGGGAAGCTCTGTTCCTCTTCCCACAGAACCTCACCCTATATATCTCTTCCTTCTGGCTGTTCGTCTGTATTGTTTATTATACCCTTTATTAATAAATGTGTAAACTTAAGTAAAGCATTTCCCTGAGTTCAGTAAATCACTGTAACAAATTAATCAGGCCTGAGCAGAGAGTTGTGGAAACCTTCCAGTTACAGCCAGTCCACCAGAAGTTTAGGAGACAAACTATTACTTGCTATTATTAATTCTTACCATGAGAATCCTGCTCTGCCTCTTGACTCTGGGCTCAGCCATGTGACTTGGTTTGACCAATAAGATGTTGACATACACGATGCAAGCAGAAGCCTGAAATGGGCTTGTATATTGGAGCTTACTCTCTCTTGCAGCTCCATCATTGCCATGGACATTTGGGTTAGTTGACTGAAGGATGGAAGACGTGGAACACAGCCAGGTCACTCAGTTTTCATCAGCTAACAACAAGTTATCCCCCACACAGCAAGCCATCCCCCACATGTGTTTAGGAATTATCCTCACAACAATCATATGGAAAAAAGCTCAACATCACTGATCATTAGGGTAATGCAAATCAAAACCACAATGAGATCTCATCTCACATCAGTCGGAATGGCTATTATTAAAAAGTAAAAAAAAAACAGATGCTAGTGAGTGAGTTTGTGGAGGAAAAGGAACACTTATATACTGTTGATGGGAGTGTAAATTAGTTCACCCATTGTGAAAGACTGTGTCAAAGATCTGAGGACAGAAATACCATTTGAGCCAGCAATCCCATTACTGGGTGTATACCCAAAGGAATATAAATCATTCTATTATAAAGACACATGCACACATATGTTCATTGCAGCACTATTCACAATAGCAAAGACATGGAATCAACCTAAATGCCCATCAATAATAGACTGGATAAAGAAAATGTGGTACATACATGTTACAGGATCCTTGCGGTGCCACTTTTCTGACTGGAAGCCTCTGTGGCTGTTGGCATCTTTGCCTGAGTTTTGCTGGAACCCACCTGGCCTGGCAGGCTGTGCTTGGCTCATGCTACTGGCCTGGATCCCATGCCTGCGAAGGGCCTGGATCCACACCTGCCAAGGGTGAGTCAGGTGTGGAGCCGCCAGCGGTGTGTGAGCAAGTGTGGGGTCCAGCCACTGCACAGTCAGACAAGCTGGCTGCTGCAGAGGCTCAGGCAGCTCCAGGTGTTGGCACAGGCCCCAGCTCTCTGCGAGGCTGCAGCTGGACCAGGCACACTGCAAGCAGCTTCCACGGCTGGCACTGGGAAATGTGGTGGCACTCGGAAGCTTGGAGACACCAGGAACCATAGGGCCCCAAAGAGGGAGTCATAGTCCTCGTTCAGGGAGCTTCCAGGTCTGGGTTCCCCAGGGCCACAGAGCTTCTCCTTCTCTTTATCTGCAAGGTAGTGAGCAATGAGCACCTCTCAGCCCTGTTCGTGCTACAGCTCTTTTAGCCTCACCATTCAGTGGGTCCGGAGTTCTTGTCCTGCAATCGGGAAGAATGAGGTAGGCAGACAAGTGATGGGCGAGCAAGGTGAAGAGGAGCTTTATTTAGCAATAGAACAGCTCAGAGGAGACAAGCAAGGGGCAGCTCCTTTCTGCAGCCAGGGTGTCCCGTCAAATGTTCAGCTCCTAGCGGAAAGGGTAGTTTCTCTCTGCAGGCAGATTGTCCCAGGGAGTGTTTAGCTCCCAGCAGAGAGAGTAGCTCCTCTCCGCAGCTAGTCATTCCATCATCTGCTCAGCTCTGGTTGAGCCCTGGGCTTTTTATGGGCCTCAGAGGATAGGACGTGTGTGAGGTTTGGTCCATGGGCGGCCACGGGCGACCTGGAAAGGCCCCACAAGTTCTCACTTTGGTCTGCGGGACAGGCAGCCCGGCCCCCAGCCTTCAGGCCCTCCCTGGCTTGAAGGTGGGGACTTACTGGGGACCCGCCCCCTTCCACCCAGGAACCCAGGAGTCTTCCTGCCTCCTGCCGCTGTCCATGGCTCCCAGACTGCTAGCGCCAAGGGTCACCTGAGGCCAGCAGGTAGCTGCCCTTAGTCCCACCTTGACATCCCCCCTGCACTCTTCAGCAACCAAAATCTAGAAGGGACCAAAGCGGCAGGGGGATGGTGTGTCAGTGCTGCCATGAGCATAGGCAAACCCAGCCAGCTTGTGACAGTACCTGGGCTTGGCCCTAACCCTGCTCCAAGATTGAAGCGAGTGCCGGGGCAAGAAGAGGCCAGGCAGCAGAAGCAGACTCCCCCAAGCCTGCAGGGGTAGTGGGGGACTTCTTGGGTCTCCAAGGGTGCATAGTGCAGAGACATCCAGGTCCTGCACCTGGGAGGGTGGGGCACCTGCCCGCTCCATGGAGTGTACAGGCAGCCCTGGCCGTGCTTCCTTGCAGCCTGGGGTAAGGGCTCCAGGTCCTCCCTGGGTCCCTCTCTGCCTGCCCATACCTGAACTCACTGCTCCTTAACTGGCTGATGGCTCGGCTGGGCTCCGTCATGGTGGCCCCCAGGACAACGGGCTCTGGGAGGGTTTGCACTTGTCCCTGGCTCCCACCCGCTCTATGGAGCATGGAAGCGCGCGGGACCTAGCTCTGTCTCCCACCCTGCACCTTCCCCGCAGCAGCGGCGGGTGACAGTGGTTAACAGGGAGCCAGGGTCTGGAGCGACAGAGGCTCCAGGCCTGGTGGCAGGTCCAACCTGGCTGTGTGAGGGTGATGGCGGTATCGTCAGCTGCCTTGGCAATGCAAGGCGCAGGGGACCCATCTCTTCCACTGCTGCTCCCGCAGCCGCTACTGCCACCACTGTCACACTTCCCTGCTGCAGCCAGCGAGGTGGCAGCGGCCACTCTGGACGCCCACTGCTGCCATCATATACACCATGGAATACTATGCAGTCATAAAAAGAATGAGACCTTGTCCTTTGCAGGACCATGGATGGAGCTAGAGACCATTATCCTTAGAAAACTAACACAGGAACAGAAAACAAAATGCTGCATGCTCTCACTTCTAACCGGGAGCTAAATGATGAGAACGCAAGGACACATAGAGAGGAACAACACACACCAGGGCCTACTGGAGAGTGGAGAGTGAGAGGAGGGAAAGGATCAGGAAAAATAACTAATGGGTACTAGGGTTAATACCTGGTTGATGAAATAAACGGTACAACAAACCTCCATGACACAAGTTTACCTATGTAACAAACATGCACTTGTACCCCTGAACTTAAAATAAAAGTTTGTATATATTATATTAAAATCTAGCACCTATTTCTTGTTACCTTTTCTTTAGTGTGGATACTAGAAAATTTAAAATTACATGGGAGACTCACATTTATAGCTCACATTGTACTTCTCCTGGATGGATGCTGCCTTAGAAAAGCCACATATAAGTGGATACTCAATAAATATTTGACGACTAAATTAATAAGGTGGGCATCATTTTTCTAGAGATTCTAAAATGTTTGAATTTCACTGTCTAGTATGTTGCTGTTTTTGTTAATTTGGGGACTAATATGTGGTCATCAACTTTTTAATTTTACCTAAAGCAAACGTAAAACCGAAAAAGTCAGCTACTATAAGCATTATTTCGTAAAAAAAGGAAACATTTCAACACTCAAAAGCAGGAAGTAAGTGATCTCAAAGGTAACAGTGGTCAACATGCACAATTATTTTTAAACCAACAAAAGAGACACCTATTTAAATTTTCAGATGCAGAACAAGTGCACAAGAAAATGCTACTCTGAGTCATGACATTGTGAGTAATTGTTTTCTTGACACAGTCGTCAGTTTTAGGGTAGCTATGTTGTCAGTCAACTGGAAGTAAAACTGCTCGGTCCAGCTTGTTTTCGCTCTTTCTGTTAATTATTTTTGCTGAAAACTCATTTGGCAAAGGAACAGCAGTAAAAATGGAGTGGACACAGTTAGCACTATTTCAGTCCCTTTGGAATATTCTGGGGTGACTGATTGCTGCCAGGGAATAACAAGACCAAATCTTCACACTCAAGCCACCCCTGTTAATCTTATCAAACATACTGATGATTTCTCTACAGCTGGAACAGACCACAGATCCAGCTTTTCAGGGCCACAGGAAGGAGGCCGCAGGACTGGCCAGCGAATGGCACCTCAGATCAGACCGTGGTAGCTCAACATGGAAAAGGAGGAATTTATCTGAGAAGGATGCTGTTGCCATGAACATCGCAGAGCTGGTGACTAACCTAATGAAAATTATGCCTGGAGAGTCTTAACTGACAAGATGACCCTTTTATCACCATCCATAAAAAGGAGACTTAGAACCTCACTTGTTTTCCTATCAATCCAAGGGTTAAATAATCGCTGCCTTCACAGCCCCTTAAGTTTTTTCTTTAATTAGGGAACTAATTAAGTTGTTCCTCAGAGATGTATGTACACCCCCGCCCCACATTGTCATTTGCACTTAGGGACACCAGACGTGGAGAGAGGAAAGAAGAGATGGAGACGGAGGAGGTAGTTATTTGACTACAGCTCTTTGGGTTCCTCAGCTGTCAATTTCCATGAAGCATCATCACTAGCAAATTTAGAGGATCTCGAGCTGAGTTGAACAAACATTATCCTCCAGATGGGAAGCTGTACTTTTTAATCAGAGTTTCTATTTACTTCACATCTCTCCGGAACACAAAGACATTTTCTTAAAGCCTCCTTCCAAGGAGAGAAGACAAAAATAATGGAAAATAAAAAATGTTTTTAAATCAATTTTCAGGAAAGTATTTGCTATTGATGCTGCCTTTTCTTACAACTTCTTCTGGAAATTTCCTTAATTGTAAAGATCTGAAAATTAGAAAGTTGTTCTTTTTTAAGGGAGAAAAAAAAAAAAAACTTGTTTTTTATCTCTGCACTGATTTTAGGAATCCAGTGATGGAATCTAGCAGTGTGACATTTGCAATCTATAGCACTGAGATCCGTATTTACAACAATAGCTTCCCAAGCATTTGTCTCCTTTTATGCTCTGTGGGTAGACCTCCTGGAAAGGTAAGGGTGGTTGGTGCCTGCCAGCTGCACCAGCCAACCCCAACCTGAAAGTATTTTGTAGGCAATAAAAGAGAAAGCTAGAAGGAAGATAACCTGCCATCTTGTCAACTTTGTATTTCCTTTAAGTGTGTAATTATTTATCAACATAATTAGCATCAAGCATTTTAATTATATCTAATTGCTATGTTTAAATACACAAATATAAACATTAAAATATAGTTGAGACCAACACTACAATTTGTTATCTTTCGCACACCAAACTTTACTTATGTCCAATCACTCTTAGGGCTCACCGTGATAAGAATTGTTGTACCATTCTTTGTTGTGCACTAGAAAAATGAAGACCTAGAAACATGATTCCATTTCTCTATTGGACCCAGATAAACTCTAATTTGCCTTCATTTGCTTTTACTTTCTTCATTAGAGAAGGGTTTCCTCCACACTTCCCATCAGCATTTTCTCCTGGCTATGCCAGAACTGTGTCTTTCTTGCTTTTCCTTCTTACTTTTATTTGTTTTCTAAAGAAAGCCCCTTTGCCTCAGATGATTTAGCTAGAGCCAAAAGAAAATCACCCCGGAATAAATGGGAATCTTGGAGTTTTCTGTCCTTTGAAGCTTAAATATATTAAACTTTTTTGCTCTGAATGCCAAAGATTAACCTTTAACCATGCCAGAATCCCACAGCCCATCCTAAACCTGTTCTGAAAAGATGTTTCTCTGGGATTTTTTTCTATTTTTAATATGTTCAAATGGTACAGGTTTCACACCGAGCTTGCTGGCTCTCTCACAAGCATTCATTTTGAGCTACTAAATGGGAGAAATTCACCTCTCTTTTGTAGATTTTTAAAACAGTCAACTTTCATGTCCTGCCTGATGGTAATCTGTTACACATTTGTGTAGCAGAATTCAGGCCAGACTTGGCTGTTTAGAAACCACTTTAATTTGCTACCATCCCTGAGAGTTTAAGTCTGTCAAAAATACTACAATTTTAGTTATGAGAAGGCAAAAGCAGACAGACGTCATGTGTGCCTCCCACAGTCTCTGGCTGAAAACCCACTCACGCTCCAAAATAATTTTCTCCCACAGGATCTCACTGATTTGTACGAACACAAAGCAATCTACACCAAGTTATTACAAAACTAAGAGTAGAATCAAGAAAATCACGAGTGCCCTTTACTCAAAATTCTGATATTTACCCAAAGAAGCACATCATACAGTACTTATAAAACAATGTATTAATACAAATGCCTGAGCTTCAGCTGATTGTCTCTCTTCTTTTGTGAATTTTTTCCCTCATCCCTACCCTTAATTCAAGGATTTAAAAAGAAGTCCTATGAACATAAGGATGAATATCAACAAACATCGTATGTACTTAATTTGGTCTTGAACAAAAGCCTGGAAAAATATTTTATAGTCCTAGACAGTATCTCCGTAAGAGAAGAAAGAGATTAAAATACGTCAATTTGGCTGGGTTCAGTGGGTCATGCCTGTAATCCCAGCACTTTGGGAGGCTGAAGCAGGTGGGTCATTTCAAGTAAGGGGTTTGAGACCAGCCTGGCCAACAGGGTGAAACCCCACCTTCACTAAAACTATAAAAACTAGCTGTGTGTGGTGGCAGGCACCTGTAATCCCAGCTACTTGGGAAGCTGAGGCAGAGAATCGCTGGAACCTTGGAAGTGGAGGCTACAGTGAGCCAAGATTGCACCACTGTATTCCAGCCTGGGTGACAGAGCAAGACTCTGTCTCGAAACAAATAAATACATTAATTAAAATACATGAATTCCAAATTATACATTATAAAAAGAATGAATTGTTTTCACCCTATTGAAATAGTGATCTATATGGACAAATAGACCACTTAAGAGGGTGATTTGGCTTATGGATGGCTGACATATTAATAGTTAAATTTGGGAATTAGGAATTGACATATAGGAGATAGCCAGAGGCTGAAGTTGCAGTTTGAGGATGACAGCAGACTAGGTCAGTAGAGGTAGGTTAACAGGGTCAGATGTTGAGGAAAATAATAGAGCGAGAGATGTCAGAAATGGAGGGACATGGTGCAGGTACAGATTTAGATAGCCGAAATGCAAGAAACCATTCCTTCCTGGTTTTGCAAAAAGATGAGATGTTGGAGAGGAGAGTGAAGAGTCAAAGTTTTTGGTGACAATCAAATTTATCATCCAAACCAGGACACTTTGAAGTTTAAAGGTGGACTTTTGGTAATATTTCAGGGTATAGGGACTAAAATTATATCCTCCCAAAAGATATGTTCAAGTCCTAGTCCCCACTACCTGTGAATATGACCTTATTTGAAAATAGGGTCTTTGTAGGTGTATTCAAGTTAAAATGAGGTTATACTGGAGTAGAGTGGGCCCCTAATGCAAATGACCTAGTGTGCTTATAAGGAAAGGAAAGAGATAGGGACACATAGGGGGAACACCATGTAAAGATGGAGGCAGAGATTAGAATGATGTGTCTACAAGTGCCAAGGATTGCTTGCAACCACCAGAAGCCAGGAGACAAACATGGAATAGACTCTGCCTTAGGACATCCAAAAGGAACAACCACAAGGACACCTAGATTCGAAACCTCCAACCTCTAGAACTCTAGGAATATAAATTTCTGATATGGTATTTGGGAATCATTGGTAGCATAATGCTACCAATACTGGGACATGGCCATCCAAATTGAAAATAATTTTCATGTTTCAGGTCTGCACGATCAAGATGGTAACATTATTAGCCATGTTTTGAACCAATTGAAGTTACAGCTTCTTCAGAAAAATAAAAATGCGGAGTTGGATTTTGGACACTGGGGACTGAAGTACTAATGGGTATTCACCTAAGTAGAGTTGAAGGTGGAAGCTCAGAAAAGTTTTATACAAACCAGTTGTGCAGGAGAAAGGCCAAACCTTGAGGCTTTCTCACGTATGACTACATTGCTAAACTGGCTTAGTATAGAACTCTTATTTTTCAAAGCATTTTCACATCAATTATCCACATTTGATTTTAGCAGCAACCCTGGGAGGTATAATTATCTTCGATTTATAGATAAGTAAAGTGAGGCTTCGAGAGGCTTAGAAACTCATCCATAGTTACATAAAGAGCTGATTTATCAGCAGAGTAAGTACATGATCCCAGAATATTTCCTTCCTAGTCAGTTTTAATTTCTACTCTTGTCATGCTGCTCCCTTTAATGTTCACATTCAGAATAATGTAAGATCTTGCTGATTTGGCCAATAACCATTGAAAAAGAGAATAATGTGAAGTTATTGAAGAACAAATAAAATAGTTATCTAAACTAAAGTGCTTTCAAATAAAAAAATGAGAAATCTCTATTAAATTAACAAAATTTTGTTGAGAAGCAATTTCAAATGAGTCATGAATTATAAAACCAGGACTTGAAGAAGAGGCCAAAATAAAGAGAAACTTCACCAGGATTTTGTGTATGACAAACACAATGACAGAAACTCAGATGCAGGTGAGTGAGGCAGGAGAGGGCAAAGGCTGGGTGGTGGCAGTGTTGAGAAGCAAAAAGGGAGGATCTATGAAAGAAGTTATGAAACCATTAACTCTCTTAGAACACATGAAAGTGTTAGACAGATAGGCAGATATGAGCAGGGCAGGATATGACCCCAAGCAATATCAGGTGACCATCAGGTGACTGTCATTCCATGGCAGGCTCTTCAGGAATGATGGTCACAGCTGGTGCCAGGGAGGGGAAATTTTCCTAACAAACAGGAAACATCTTGAGCTTGTGGGCAATGACTTTCTGATAAGATCCTAGGAATTGAGCAAGTGTGGCCAGACATGCACAGTAAGGGGCAAAATGGCAGTTTGTCTGGTATATGACCTTCCTCTGGGGGCGCTAGACCAGTAAGGGAAAATTTCCCTAAGAGAGCATGTCTTTAACTTCAACTACCCAATGGCACATGCTGCCCCTCCCAGATACTGAGGAGTCACTGCACATGCAGCGGCTAGCCAACAGCCCACCCATGGAGAAGGAGGAAGGGAGAAGATCAAGAAAAATAAACAGGAAGTAGTAAATCTATAAGATTCCTGAACCAAAGATGGGGGGCATTCAATCTTCCTAGTTGCCCAGGTGTACTCTACTTTGCTTCAATAAACTCTTGTTTCCACCTCAAATCTATGTCTGTCTCTTGGTCAAATTCTTTCCTCCAAGAAGACAAGAACCAAATACTGAAGACCCCACCTAGACTTGCCACTGGTAACAAAATGAGAACCACCACAAAAGGTAAAAAGCATAATTTAATAAACCATCTATAGTTTCTGTAAATACACTTAATTCCACAGGAAGGTCTTCTAAATTTTATACTTAATTCAACAATTGAAATTCAATTTTAATTTGATTTAAAATACTTGTTACTCATAACTCTTAGACATTGTGGGGAGAGATGGGAGAGCATAAGACAGTGTTTCTACCCCAGAACTTGCTTTTATTGTGTAGTCAAGACCTCAATCTGGTAACAGAGACGACATTAAAAAAACCATTGGTTTTCCCAGCACAGATAGTTTGGAGGACAGGGAGAAAAAAACAAACAGCCTCTGTAAGTCTTCTTGAAGAGTCATTTTCCACAGGACCTGAGGTATATTAACGAAGATGAATGGCTCACACCAGATGAACAATTTTATATCATTAAATTATGTCTATTAAAGTACATTTCATGCCTCTTAATTGTTGAATTAAAGAGGTCTCTTAGAATAGCAATAACATACTAAAACTGGTCATGATTCCTGCTTCAACAGCCATTTTATTAGAGCAATAACTCATAAGGCTGAACTAATTGCTCATTAATTAATACTTAACTTTTTTTTGAGATAGAAGAAGCAAGGTATTCTCAGAGTAATTGCAATGCAGTTTGTGGAATGTGTACCCCAAGCAGCACCCTGCTGGGACACTTCTCTCAAATCAGTTGAGCATTTGCTGTGTATTTATTCAATTGTGTTTGTCCTTACTTGTGGCCTTTTCCCCATGACTACTTGTCCATTATCAGAGATGTAGTGAAGAATTGCAGAGTGATGAATTCCCAGAAAAGAGATTTGTGGTCATAAATGTATTCCTTCCTTTCCTGAGGCCCAGAAGGAGCAAGAGGAAAAACATCAGGGAAGCAAGTGGAGAGCATGGAAAAAAAAAAAAAAACATTAAATAAAGAGAGAAAAAGAGTTAGAAAGTTAAAAAAACAAAGGCAAAAAACAAAGCTAAGGATAAAAAAAATGTGGCAATAATCAGTAGTGTTTATTTAGCTCTACCAGTCTTGGACCTTGGTATACAAGGGCCGGGAGCAGCTCCCCATGGTCCTGGGAGATGGTGGAAGTACAAGTACAAACACCAGGTTTGAATCCTCTGTAAACAGAGGCTGTGCTATGCATGAAGAGGTAAGGACAGTTACCAGTTAAGGAATTCTGCCTCTGTTATTCCTAAACTAGTCACAAGCTGAGAAATGATGTGTTTCCAGTGAGGCTGAGAGACTATATAACAGTATTTACTAAGATCCTCTAATGGAAGCCAATGTGGCAAGTATAACACAGAAGAATCCCTTGCATCTGTGGTTTGCAAACTATTTTCTGCTGAGCAGAGGTGCCTCAGGGTACACTAGCTGGGAGACAGAGGGAGAGAAGGAAAGAGTGAAGCTCCTACTCTTCTCTTTCTCCTGCTTCTGCCTCCACCAAAGCAACCAGCTCCTATCTGTGGGTCTTATGTCAGATTCTGTGCTGCTCAGAAAGAAAATAATTTGAAAAACACTCTAAAAAATATCTGTAGAGAAGTGCACCTTCCACATACATGGTATTATTATTATCGTGTATTTTTCTGTGTTGTCACCTTAAGCAATCCAGACTGATGATGGAAAAAAACAAATTCTGACAAAATATACTTTAAAAGACTTACTCTGAGCCAATATGAGTGACTGCAGGGTGGATTACACAATCTCAAGAAATGCTGAGAAAGTGTGCTATTTGGTTTTAGTTACAGTTTGATTTCACACATTTCGGGTAAACCATAAATCAACACAAGGAAGATATACATTGGTTCAGCCCAAAAAGGTGGGACATCTCGAAGCAAGAGCTTGTAAGTCATAGGTGAGTTACAGGGATTCTTCAGTTGACAGTTGATTGGGAGAGTTAAGCTATTGTCTAAAGACTTGAAATCAGAGAAAGGAATACCCGAGTTAAGATATGGGGGTTGTGGAGACCAAAGTTTTTATTATGTAGGTGAAGCCTCCTAGGTAACAGCCCTGAAAAAGAATAGACAGTAAATGTCTCTTTTCAGACTTTGAAGGTGTCAGACTGTCAGTTAATCTCTCCCAGACCAAAGAAAGGCCTAGAATGGGAGAGATCTGGCTACATTAATGGAGATTTTCTACAGATGCAAATTTTCCCCACAAAAGAGCTTTGCAAGGCCATTTCAATCTGTTAACTCTGTGGCAGCCATTTCAAAATATGTCAAGGAAATATATTTTGGAGTAAAATCTTTGTATTTCTTTCAGCATCTGCTACCTGCCATGTGATGCTATACCAGAGGGAGGTTGAAAAGTAAGTCACATTATATAGTACTAACAAAACCCATCTGATGAGATCTTATGGTTTGTAGGGCATGACTGCTCAGGTCCCTTTGACAGGAATTTGGAGAAGTGAAAAAAGGTCAAAGTTTAGTTCTTAAGACAACTTGCAGAAATGAAGGTATGATAAAAACAATACAAAAGCATAAACTTCCAAATCCAGTATTTTTCCCACTCTGGCTTTCTGAGTCTTTAAAAGGATGCTTTCATTACCTTTTGGGCAGTTAGGAGGGAAAAGTAGAGTTTTTATTTAATTGAACTCTTTTCCATGCTTATTGAAATGTCCAGACTTTAAGTGTACAGTTTAAGTTTGCAAAATATAAACTGTACACTTCTGGAACTACTACCCAATCAAAATATAGAACATTTCTGTGACCTCTGGAAATTTTCTCATGACCATTTCTAGTCAGTGGTCCACAGAGTCAACCACTGTTCTGATCTGTATCATTATGAATTAGTTTTGTCCTTGACCGTCACGTAATCAGACTCAACATTCTGTATACTCCTTAGATCTGACTGCTTTCATTCAGCATTTTGAAGATCCATCTATATTGTTGTTCACATCAGTAATTCACTCATTTTTATTGCTGAGTAAATTTCCATTCATGAATACGGCACAGTTTGTCCAACCTGTTGATGGACATTTGAGTTGGTTTCAGTTTGGGGCTACTACAAACAAAGCTGCCATGAATATTTTTGCAGTTTGTGCATATGAGTGTACATGAGTCTTAATTTATCTTGTGTAAATGCTTAGAAATGGGATTTCTGGTTCACATGATTACTATATGAAAATTGCCAAATAATTTTCCAAGATAACTGTAGCATTTTACAACCTCCTCCACAGAACTAAATGACAGCTCCAGTTGTTTTACAACCTTGACAAGATTTGATGTGAATGGTCTCTTAAAACCTTTAGCCATTACAATGGTCGTAGTGGAATTTCGATGAGATTTAAATTTTTTCTTTCTGTAGTGACTAATATATATTTAACCCGTCTTCCACGTGCTTATTGGCCATTCTTACATCTTCTTTTGTAAAGTGGCTATTTAAACCTTTGACCATTTTTATGGGGTTTTTGCCTTTTTATTATTAATCTGTAGGTGTTCTATAGCAAGTCCTTTGTCCTTTTCCACAGTTTATGGGTTGCCTATTCACTTTCTTAATGACATCTTTGTTGAGAAGTTTGCAATTTTGTTGACGTTAAATTTTCTTTTTTTAAAAAAAACTTTTATACTTAGTATTTTTTACAAAAAAAAAACATTTGGGCTACTCCAAAACAGGAAAATATCCTCCGATTTTTTCTTCTGGAAGCTTTATAATTTTAGCTTTTACATTTAGGTCTATAAACAATCTCTAATTTGGAGGTATGTATGAGGTAGGGATCAAAGTATTTTCCATACAGATATCCAGTTGTACCATCACCATTTCTTGAAATGAGTTTCCTTTGTTTTTAAATCTCACTGGATCTTTTGTTTGGAATCATTTTGCCATGTATGCACGTTCCTATTTCTAGGCGGTCTAATGTGTTTCATTTATTTACATGTCAATAATTATTGTAGATTTATAATAAGCCTTGAAATCAAAGAGTATCAGTCCTCTAATTTTGTTCTTTTCCAAAATTGTAGGTTTTTTATTTTCATAAAAGTTTTGCATTAGTTTTTCAATTTCTGTAAAAATTCTGTTTGGGTTTTTATTAGGATTACACCAAAGCTATTGATCAATTTAGAAAGAATTGCCATTTTTAACAACATTGAGTATTCCAATTCATAAACAACACATATCACTTCATTTACTTAGGACTTCTTTAATTTCTCACAGCAATATTTGTAGTTTTGGGCATAGAATAGTTTTGCACATCCTTTTTTTAGCTTTTATTTTAAATTCAGGGGTACATGTGAAGATTTGTTTTATAGGTATACTTGTGTCATGGGGGTTTGTTATGCAGATTATTTCATCAACCAAGTATTTAAGCCAAGTACCCATTAGTTATGTTTCCTGATCCTCTTCCTCCTCCCACCCTCCCCCCTCTGATAGACCTCAGTGGGTGTTGTTTTAGCTCCCACTAATAAGTGAGAGCTTGAAGTATTTGGTGTTCTGTTCCTGCATTAGTTTGCTAAGGATGATGACCTCCAGCTACATCCCTCTTCCAGCAAAGGACATTATCTCATTCTGTTTTATTGCTGCATAGTATTCCATGGTTTATATGTATCATATTTTCTTCAACCAGTCTACCATTGATGGGCATTTAAGTTGATTCTATGCCTTTGTAATTGTGAATGGTGCTGCAATAAACATATACACATGCATGTGTCCTTATGATAGACTGATTTATATTCCTTTAGGTATATATTCAGTAATAGGATTGCTGGGTCAAATGGAAGTTCTGTTTTCAGATGTTTGAGAAATTGCCACACTGTCTTCCACAAATAGTTGAACTAATTTACACTCCCACCAACAGTGTATAAGTGTTCCTTTTTCTCCACAACCTCACCAGCATGTGTTATTTTTTGACTTTTTAATAGTAACCATTCTGACTGGTGTGAGATGGTATCTCATTTGTGATTTTGATTTGCATTTCTTTAATGATCAGTGATGAGCTTTTTCTCATATGCTTATTGGCTGCATGTATGTCTTCTTTTGAAAACTGTTCCTGTCCTTTGCCCACTTTTTAATGGGGTCTTTGGGGTTTTTTCTGGTAAATTTGTTTAAGTTCCTTATAGATACCGGATATATAGATCTTTGTCAGATGCATAGTGTGCAAAATTTTCTCTCATTTTGCAGGTTGTATGTTTACTCTGTTGATAGTTTCTTTCGCTGTGCAGAAGCTCTTTAGTATTTTTATTAGATCTTATTTGTCATTTTTTTGGCTTTTGTTGCAATTGTTATTGGTATATTCACTATAAAATCTTTGCCTATTCCTACGTTGATTTGGTTTGGCTGTATCTCTACCCAAATCTCATGTTGAATTCCCATGTGTTATGGGAGAGACCCAGTGGGTTGTAACTGAATCATGGGGTCATGTCTTTCCCATGCTGTTCCAGTGATAGTGAACAAGTCTCACTAGATCTGATGGTTTTAAAAAGGGGAGTTTCCCTGCACAAGCTGTCTTTTCTTGTCTGCTGCCATGTGAGGCATGCCTTTCACCTTCCACCATGATTGTAAGGCCTCGCCAGTCATGTGGAACTGTAAGTTCATTAAACCTATTTCTTTTGTAAATTGCCCAGTCTTGGGTATGTCTTCATCAGCACTGTGAAAATGGACTAAAACAGTAAATTGGTACCAGGAGAGTGGGACATTGCTAAAAAGATATCCAAAAATTGTGGAAGTGACTTTGAAAAATGTGAGGGTAACAGGTAGAGGTTGGAACAGTTTGGAGGGCTCAGAAGAACACAGGAAAATGTGGGAAAGTTTGGAACTCCCTAGAGACTTGTTGAATGGCTTTGACCAAAATACTGATAATTATATGGACAACAAAATCCAGGCTGAGGTGGTCTCAGATGGAGATGAGGAACTTGTTGGGAATTGGTGCAAAGGTGACTCTTGTTATATTTTCTCAAAGAAACTGGCAAGATTTTGCCCTTGCCCTAGAGATTTGTGAAACTTTGAACTTGAGAGAGATGATTTAGGGTATCTTGTGGAAGAAATTTCTAAGCAGCAAAGCATTCAAGAGGTGACTTGGGTGCTGTTAAAGACATTCAGTTTTGTAAGGGAAGCAGAGAATAAAAGTTCAGAAAATTTGCAGTCTAACAATGCAATAGAAAATAAAATCCCATTTTCTAAGAAGAAATTCAAGCCAGCTACAGAAATTTGCATAAGTAACAAGGAACTGAAAGTTAATCCCCAAGACAATGGGGAAAATGTCTCCAGGGCATGTCAGAGGACTTCATAGCAGCCCCTTCCATCACAGGCCCAGAGGCCCTAAGTGGTTTTGTGGGCCAGGCCCAGGGTCCCTGCGCTGTGTGCTTGGTGCCCTGTCTCCCAGCCATTCCAGCCATGGCTGAAAGGAGCCAACTTACAGCTTGGGCAGAGGATTCAGATTCAGAAGGTGCAAGCCTCAAGCCTTGGCAGCTTCCACATGGTATTGAGCCTGCCGGTGCACAGAAGTCAAAAATTGGGATTTGGGAATCTCCGCCTAGATTTCAGAGGATGTATGAAAACTTCTGGATATCCAGGCAGAAGTTTGCTGCAGGGGTGGGTTCCTCATGGAGAACCTCTGTTAGGGCAGTGTGGAGGGAAATGTGGGGTCGGAGTCCCCACACAGAGTCCCTACGAGGGCACTGCCTTGTGGAGCTGGAAGAAGACGGCCACTGTCTTCCAGATCCCAGAATAGTAGATCCATTGAGTGCTTGCACTGTATGCCTGGAAAAGCCACAGACACTCAACACCAGCCCAAGAAAGCAGCCAGGAGGGAGGCTGTACCCTGCAAAGCCACAGGGGCGGAGCTGCCCAAGACCATGGAAACCCACCTCTTGCATCAGCGTGACCTGGAGGTGAGACATGGAGTCAAAGGACATTACTTTGGAGCTCTAAAATTTGACTGCCCCACTGGATTTCAGATTTGCGTGGGGCCTGTAGCCCCTTGTTTTGGCCAATATCTCCTATTTGGAACAGCTGTATTCCCCCAGTGCCTGTACCTTCATTGTATCTAGGAAGTAACTAACTTGCTTTTGATTTTACAGGCTCATAGGCAAAGGGATTTGCTTTGTCTCAGATAAGATGATGGACTGTGGACTTTTGCGTTAATGCTGAAATGAGTTAAGTCTTTGGGTGACTATTGGGAAGGCACGATTGGTTTTGAAATGCGAGGACATGAGATTTGGCAGGGGGTGGGGTGGGATGTTATGGTTTGGCTGTGTCCCCACTCAAATATCTTGTTGAATTTTCAAGTGTTGTGGGAGGGGACTGGTGGGAGGTAATTGAATCATGGGGCAGGTCTTTCCCATGCTGTTCTTGTGGTAGTGAATAAGTCTTACAAGATCTGATGGTTTTAAAAAGGGTAGTTTCTTTTCACAAGCTTTCTTCTCTTGTCTGCTGCCATGCTTTCACCTTTCATTATGATTGTGAGGCCTTCCCAGTCACGTGCAACTATAAGTTTAATAAATCTTTTTCTTGTGTTAATTGCCCAGTCTTGGGTATGTCTTGATCAGCATCATGAAAACGGACCAACACAATGTCCGGAATGATATTGCCTAGGTTGTGGTTCAGAGTTTTTATAGTTTTGGGTCTTACGTTTAAGTCTTTAATCCATCCTAAGTTGGTTTTTGTATATGGTGTAAGGAAGGGGTCCAGTGTCAATCTTCTGCATATGATTAGTTAGTTATCCCAGCACCATTTATTGAATAGGGAATACTTTCCCCAATGCTTGTTTTCATCAGCTTTGTTGAAGATCAGATAGTTGTAGGTTTGTGGTCTTATTTCTGAGTTTTCTACTCTGTTGCTTTGGTCTGTGTGTCTATTTTTGTATCAGTGCCATGCTGTTTGCTTACTGTAGCCCTGTAGTATAGTTTGAAGTCAAGTAGGATGATGCCTCCATCTTTGTTCTTTCTGTTTAGGATTGCCTTGGCTATTTGGGCTCTGTTTTGGTTCCATATGAATTTTAAAATAGCGCTTTCTATTTCTGTGGAGAATGTCATTGGTAGTTTCATAGAAATAGCATTGAATCTATAAATTGCTTTGTACGGTATGGCTATTTTAATGATATTGATCCTTTCTATCCATGAGCATGGAATGTTTTTCCATTTGTTTGTGCCACCTCTGATTTCTTTGAGCAGAGGTTTGTACTTCTCCTTGTAGAGATCTTTCACCTCCCTAATTAGCTGTATTCTTAGGTATTTTATTCTTTTTGTGGCATTTGGGAATGGGATTGTGCACCTGATTTGCCTCTCGGCTTGACTGTTGTTGGAGTATAGGAGGGTGAGTAATTTTTTATGTTGATTTTGTCCTGAGACTTTGCTGAAGCTGTTTATCAGCTTGAGGAGCTTTTGGGCAGAGACTTTGGGGTCTTCTAGGTATAGAATTATGCCATCTGCAAACAGGGGTAGTTTGACTACCTCTCTTCCTATTTGGATGCCCTTTATTTTTTTCTCTTGTGTGATTGCTCTGACCAGGACATCCAATACTATGTTGAATAGGTGTGGTAAGAGAGGACATCCTTGTCTTGTTCTGGTTTTCAATGGAAATGCTTCCAGCTTTTGCCCATTCAGTATGATGTTGGCTGTGGGTTTGTCATAGATTGATTTTATTATCTTGAGGTATGTTCCCTCAATGCCTAGTTTATTGAGAGTTGTTAACATGAAGGAATGTTGAATTTTATCAAAAGACTTTTCTGCACCTACTGAGATAATCATGTGGCTTTTGGTTTTAGTTATGTTTATGTGATGATCACATTAATTGATTTGTGTATGTTGAACCAACCTTGCATCTCAGGAATAAACCTTACTTGATCATGGTGGATACGTTTTTTAATGTCTTGCAAATCTTTCATTGGGTTTATTCCAGTGTAATGTTTTTTGATGATAATGTAAATAATATAGTTATTCTTACTGTCATTTTCAAAATTGACACTTCTCGCCTAGAAATACACTTGATATTTTTACATTAAACTTAGATCCTGTGATCTTGACAACTTAACATATTTGTTCTGAGAGTTTATCAATTCTTTTAGATTCTCTACATATACAATATGCTGTCTTCAAATAAAAAATAGTTTACTTCTTATTTTCCAATATTTTTAACTTTTATTTATTTTTTGTGCCTTAATGTATTGGCTAGGACTTACAATACAATGTTGAATCAGAGAAGAAGGGATGACAAAGAGTGCCCTGGATATTTCTTTACTGTCCTCCCAGAAGGAGGGAGATGGTCAGCTGGAACACACCCTTTCCTGTTGTGTGTGGTCTGCTTGGCCACTGTTTCTACACCTCCAGGCCATTTGCTCTCCAAAACAGTACCCTATAAGAATCTCCTTATCATCCTTAATGTTTCAACTTAATTAACATCTTGTCATAGATTCCTTAATTGACAACCCTACCTAAGTAGCATCCCTCTCTATCCTGGTGCAATGCACCACACCCCCTCATACATTTCTAACCATAATTATTATTTCTATTTAGTTAGCTGTTTATTATCTGCATCTCACACAAAATTTAAGCTCCCCACAAGCAAGAACTTTGCTTGTCTTCTTTACTAATGTATCTGGGGAGCCTGGCAGAGAACCTGCTGTTTAAACAAACATCTAGCAGATAAATAAATATGCCTTTTACAAAATACTTGTCCTGCTCAGAGGAGGAATCATAGACACTCCCTTTGCTCCATACAGAGGAAGACAACGAGGAGAGGGGACGCATTGCATAGCCCTGAGCACATTGCTGACAATCCTCAGGTATGAAAAGTGTAGATTTATGTCACACCTTTCCTCTGAAATGTTGCAGGTGTCATATGAAGAACAGGAAAAAGGATATGTGATCTGCTTCAAGATCAGAGCAGGAGAGAAGATAACTGATTAGGTCATTATTAGCCAGGATTCTCTAGAGGGACAGAATTAATAGGATAGATGTATATCTAAAATGAAGTTTATTAAGGAGTGTTAGCTCACATGATCACAAGGTGAGGTCCAACAATAGGTAGTCTGCAAGCTGAAGAGCAAGGAAGCCAGTCTGAGTCCCAAAGCTGAAGAACTTGGAGTTGGATGTTTGAGGGGAGGAAGCATCCAGCATGGGAAAAAGGTGTAGGCTCGGAAGCTAAGCCAGTCTAGGCTTTTCACGTTCTTCTGCCTATTTTTATCCTGGCCAAGGTAGCAGCTAATTAAATGGTGCTCATCCAGATTGAGGGTAGGTCTGCCTTTCCCAGTCCACTGACTCAAATGTTAATCTTCTTCAGCAACACCCTCACAGACACACCCAGGAACAATACTTTGCATCCTTCAATCCAAAGATGGCACTCAATATTAACCGTCACAGTCATGAAGGGACTTGAGGGTCAAGATATCATAGGATTTTGAATGAGGGACTCATAGAATTACATCTGGGCTTGAGAAGGTTGTGTTCAGCGGCCACGTGGGCCAATTGTAGAGAGTTGAGAGTGGAAGCAGCATGCCAGTAAGAAGTCAATGCCTTGGTCCACTCAGTCCATTGGTCCAGGCTGTACTAAAATATCATAGCTTGGGGGGCTTATCAACAACTGAAATTTATCTCTCACAGTTCTGGGGGTTAGGAAGTCTAAGATCAGGGTGTTGGAAAATTTGGAATCTAGGGAGGGTCTGCTTTCTGTTTCATAGATGGTTGCCTTCTCACTCTCATCCTGTGGTGGAAGGGGCAAGGCAGCTTTCTGAGGCCTTTTCTCTAAGGGCACTAATCATGACCTAGTCACCCCCCAAGGGCTACATCTCCTAACATCATTATATTGGTGATTAGGTTTTAACATATGAATTTGAGGGCACATAAACGTTTAGACGATAGCAGCCAACAACAAGAGTGAAAGGCAAGCAATAGTGAGAGAGTGACAGTGGATGTGGAATAAAATGGAAATCATAAGAGAATCTGGGATCAGTTTAGCATGGGGGCCAAGAGAGCAGAGTAGAGTTAAAGATGTTGCTTAGTGTTAACAATTAAAAAGAAAACAAAAGTGCAAGGCTCAACTCATCCCAATCTAACCTGCCCTCTTGACTTCCAGCACAATCTCCAAGCACAACTTGTTGGAAAATCAGGGCTGCTTTTTTGCAACTGTCCCTTGCTTCCTCACTGTTGGAAGTTCTCACAGAAGTCTAAATGAATCCCACATAATGTAAAGCAAAAGGAACAAATAGCTTACTTAAAACTCAGACCTTTTATTTTTTTAAGATTCAGTGAGTACATGCACAGGTTTGCCATGAGTGTATTGCGTGACGCTGATGTTTGGGCTTCTAATAATTTCATCACCCAATTAGTAAACATAGAACCTGATAGGTAAAAATTCAGGTTTTTAAAAAATAAGATGTTACTTTTCTTTATTTCTATCATCTTAGGAAAAGAGAAAATCTCAGTGGCTTTCTTTTTTCTTCACCACATTTGGGTTTTCTTTGGGGAAAAAGCTCAGGATAAAACCAGATCTGCATTAAGCACCTGTTTCTCTGCAAAGTAACAGACAGCTCTCTGCTTTAGCAGCACTTTTTATTTTTTTTTTTTTGGTTCCCTCTTCAAGAGCATTTGGATAATAAAAGAAAAGGCCATTACCCTACACACACACCCACCACCAGCTGCATTAAGAACACGAATGTGGATTCTGTCAAGTAGTTGGCAGAGGAAGCCGAGCTCCCAGCTCCAAGCAGCCACATCACAAATGGCATCAACTTCAGGCTGTATTTTGTGTCCTCTCTGAGGTGAGCAGTTTGTTTTCAAACCATTTAGATGATACTAGTATTCAGGTTGGTTTTTCAGTGCTGTCTGCAGGGACTGAAGTTTCAAAATGAGGCAAGAGGGACTGTCTGAGGGTAGAGGGGGCCATGCGGGATTTTCAGAATCCTGGTGCCTCTTCTGGCACCAGTGGGCACAGCAAGGCTGGAGCATGGGGTCTCCCTGCCATGGATGCCCAAATAAAAGGATTCGGAGGGCAAAAAGTTGACTTCAAACTTTCCAACTTCATCAGCTTCCCATAGTATCTGGCAACCTCGAGTCTTTTCCAGCTCATATTAAAATGACTCTGCTTCTTTAAAGAGATCTAAAAATGAAGGTTGAGTGATGGAACATTACTCCTCAAAGAGGCTCAGGTGAATTCCAGATGTACAGAAGAGTGTAGTGGGGAACAGGGAGGAGATGTCTAGTGTCTTTCTCCCAGTTCTGCCATGGATTTGCTGTGTGACCTCGGGAAATCCACATAACCTCTCTGAATTTTTGTTTCCTTGCCTGTAAAGACAAAACTGATTCTGTTATCTCTGCCATGCTGACATCTAGTTTCTAATTGAATGTTCCCAGTGACAGGGAGCTTGCTACATTTTAAAATGACTCAGTTTGAGTGTTGGAGGCTTGTTTCTTGTATCTCTTCCTTTCTTTGCTGTGTCAGTACAAAAGGAAATTCACTTCTGAAGGGACCCTTTCTAGGATCAACACTAATATATTAAAGTTCTAAAAATACCATATCACTTTAGTAAGAGCTACCCAGCATTTATTTACTTGCTGCCAGTTTCCTTGGAATTTTCTTAGCTTGACTCAAAATATTCATGCAAACCAAGCTAAAAAGGAAGAGAAGGCAAAGGAAAACGCAGTAGTTATCTTTTTAATTTTTAATTTTTCTACCTGAACAATGATAGTTTTTAAGGACAACATTTCTCACAGAATGGAAAAAAAATGAGAGCTAAAATTGCTGGTTATCTTCATCCAACTCTTTTTTTGACCCAGCAGAGAAACTAAAGACAAGATAAGTGATGTGACCTACCCAAGGTCACACAGCTGAGATTAAGCCCACATTTCTGGACTCCTAATTCTCAACATATAAATCCATAGATGTTTTCCAAAGGGTGAACCACGAAATGGATTTTTTAAGCTACCAGAAGGTGGTTTTGGGGAGAAGGGGAAATGGGGAGTCAGGTTCTATGGTCAAACATATTTGGGAAATGCTAGTTTGTTTTGTTTTGTTTCATAGCATGGGTTCTCAGAAATTTAAGTATGCTATATTGTTGGGACACAGTCAGGAAAGCAGTAACCACTGTAGATTTCTAGTAGAAAAATATTTAATGCAGGCGATTGGGAGCTTACAACTTTATTGGAAGGCCTGAAGTTGCAAAGATCAGGTAAAGCCACCATTAGATCTAAAGAGCACCACAGTTAGGAAGTTGCTGTCGCTATCATTAGTGTCTCCAGACCTGAGGTGACTAATGTTCAGGGGAATGTCTGGAAAGGACATGAAAACATTGCATCTAACAAATCTCAGATGTGCTCCAGCCGCTTGGTGGAGAAACAACAGTAGATCTCTCCCTTTTGCCTTTTATTTTTCATGTAAGTGCTTCTCCATTGGCAGCATCTAGTCTGAACTCTGTTCCCTCTGGAATCTTAGTAATGTAGTTATCAGGCTTCTAGCCCCTAGAATGCAGTAGCGATCACAGAAGAGAGTGGTCTATTTTGTTTATTGTTGTTTCTGGAAATGATATCTCCACCCAATTTGAGGTCCCCACTGGAAGCCTGTCAGTTCCCTTTCTTGAGCAACTGATTAAGCCCACACTCAAACCATTTTCTTTATTGGGCTCTCACACTGAAAACCACTATGCACTCACCCAAATCACCTGGGGCCAGAACCCAGACAATTAGGGACAGTCTCTATGTACCGGAGTCCACAGAATTATTCAAATTAGCCAATTCACAGGAAGCCTGTGAAACCCTGCTTGCCATACACCAGACATAAATTTCTCTCTGCATCTCCAGTTTGCTGTTATCCTATCCCCGGGTGCAACTCCCTGTGTGGCCCTGCGTGGCAGCCTTCTCTCCTTCAGAGATGGAAGTAACTAAGAGTTCTGCCCCTCATTTAGTTGAGTATCTTTGTTTTGTGCCCACCATTAAAGAATTTTTGGATTTTATAAAGCAGGGGGCGGGAATGGAGCAGAGCTACTACAATCAGTCTAGTGCATCTAATAATAAGCACTGAAGCCGTCCAGTGGAGATATGGTACTTAGTGTTTCCGAAACTTCTTTAACCACATGTCTTCATTTTCAGAGGCAATACTTACTGATATATGTCAGAAGGTATCAAGGTTTCATGAAACTCATTTTGGGCATTATTGTTTAAATTATAATTTCAAGGGTTCATATACTTTGAAGGCCCTGTGACCCAGAAGGAAGCAGGACTGGTGATGTAGTGGCCTGGCCTATATTATCAGGGCATTCATGATCACCACTGGATTATAGTGTAATCCATAGTGCAGTTGCCATTGTACTATGGATTATACTGTACATAAAGATTATTGGCCGGGCGCGGTGGCTCAAGCCTGTAATCCCAGCACTTTGGGAGGCCGAGACAGGCGGATCACGAGGTCAGGAGATCGAGACCATCCTGGCTAACACTGTGAAACCCCATCTCTACTAAAAAATACAAAAAAAACTAGCCGGGCGAGGTGGCGGGCGCCTGTAGTCCCAGCTACTGGGGAGGCTGAGGCAGGAGAATGGCGTAAACCTGGGAGGCGGAGCTTGCAGTGAGCTGAGATCCGGCCACTGCACTCCAGCCCGGGCGACAGAGGGAGACTCCATCTCAAAAAAAAAAAAAAAAAAAAGATTATTATTCTGCCTAGATAGTCCCAGCTGGTAGATTTGTACATGACTTACCGAACTCATATTTCTGTAATCAAAGCCAACGTCTTCTTTGTTTCCTATCCAAATCCTAGTTGATTATCAATATCCAACTCAGTCCTTTCTCTTCAACAGGAAATTCAATGATTAGCTCAGCTTTCTCTCATCTCTTCATTCTCTGAAATCTTGACACGCTGTCAGCACTTGTCACAAATCTGCCTGTGACATCTCTTGTACTACTTCCCTGCTCTATTTAACAGCTCTTTTGTGTCATTCTCTTCTCCCCAACTGCATTGTAATCTTCTCAAAGGAAGCTTGGATGCTGCTGGGCACCTCCTTAAACCTTTAGAGCAATGCTAAGCACATAATGGGTGCACAGATAATTGTGGGCAGGATAAATTAATTAGTTGGCCACTTCAGTTTCTAATACAAGGATTTTCTGTTGTTGTTTTGTGTTGTTTTAGAATTTTAGTTGAAGCAGGACCTAGCTTGCATGTGGGTATATTTGTTCATGCAGATGAGAGCAAAAGCAGAGTTCCATAAAAACTACTATTATCAAGTGGTAGAAGTGATTTTCCTTACGTAACATTTCTTAGCTATTTTGGTGTTCTTAAACCATGAAGAGCAATGTGACACTTATAAAGTCCTAAGTGACTTTCTTCCTTCCAAGAATTATTTCAGGCTTGGGTTCCCAGCAATTCAGAGGCAATTTCTATTTCTGCCATGTTCATATTTTGCATCTTTATAGCCTTTAAATTTTTTTAAATGTATATGGTCTATTTATCTTCCAACAATGATTCTTATGATCTGGGTAGAGCTACCACAATATTATTGTCCTTATTTAACCATTGAAGAAACTGAGGGGCAGAGATCCCATCTAATAGGTGGCAAAATCTGGACTTGAAACAAAATCTGCCTCCCAATTTATAGCTCTTTCTAACGTGTTCCAAAGTAAAGAGAAGTGAGAATGTATGCATGCATATATGTATGTTATATATGCATGAAATGCATGTATGCATTGTTTTATTAATCAGATAAAGGAAGGAATTTAAATGTTGAAATATCCAATTTTTTTCTTCTCATAAGTTTTCCAGTAGAAAGATAACCATATACGCAATTCCCAAACTGATTTTTATCCCCACATACAAAAATAATAAAATAAAAAGATGTCTCTACTGAGTCCCCAAAATCACCTCTAGAAATTTTACAGCTTGCAGGCTGCCTTGGACTACTCATTTGCCATAACAAAATACCATAGACGGAGTAACTTAAATAATAGAAATGTATTGTTTCACAGTTCTAGATGCTAGAAGAACAAGATCAAGGTGACAGCATAGTTGGTTTCTGGTGAGGCCTCTCTTTCTGGTTTATAGTTGGCTGCCTTTATCTGTGTCCTCATGTGGTGGGAGATAAGGGTTGAGGGAGAGAGAGCCAGCTGTCTGGTGTGTCTTCTTATAAGGACAGTAATCCTAACACAGTCACAAAGGGATTAGGACCCACACACTCATGACCTCATCCAAACTTGATTATCTCCCCAGGGCCGTGTCACCAAATATCATCACACTGGGGATTAGTGTTTCAACATACAAATCTTGGGGAGACACAAGTCAGCCCATAGCATTCTAGCTTTGCCCCTTTTTTTTTTTTTTTTTTGACAGAGTCTCACTCTGTTTCCAGATAGGAGTGCAGTAGCGTTATCTCGGCTCACTACAACTTCCACCTACCGGGTTCAAGCGATTCTCCTGCCTCAGCTTCCCAAGTAACTGGGACTACAGACGTGCACCACCAAGCCCAGCTAATTTTTCTGCTTTTAGTAGAGATGGGGTTTCACCATGTCGAACGGGATGGTCTTGACCTCTTGAACTCGTGATCCACCCGCCTCGGTCTCCCAAAGTACTGGGATTACAAGCGTGAGCTACCGTGACCAGCCTTCCATTTTGACAACCACATACTAGCATTAACTCTAAAATCTAAAGTTTAAAGTCTTATTTAAATATCACGTAAATCAGATGGGGTTGAGACTCAAGATACAATTCATCCTGAGGCTAAATTCCTCTCCAGCGGTGAACCTGTGAAACCTGACAAGTTACATGCTTTCTAAATGTAATCATGGGACAGGCATAGGATAAACTTTCACATTCAAAAAGAAAGGTAGCAGAAGTTCCCAACCAAATCCAAAACCTAGCATGTCAAATTCCATTAGATCTTAAGGCTCAAGAATAATTCTCTTTGGCTCCGTGTCTCACCTTCCAGGCTCACTGGCATGTCAATGCCACCCCACAGCTCTAGGTAGGGGTCCTGTCTCCTCAGCTCTGTTCCCAAGGCTCCAGATGGAGGGCCTCTGCCTGTTGAAATGGAGGTGGTAGCCCTGATTATCTCTAAATTGCCTTCAGGGTTATTTTTCACTCCTCTTGAAGAGTAGGGCATGTTCACAGGCAAATAACTCTATGACCCTGTCCTGTCAAAGCCCCAAAGTCCTGCAGACATCCTTCATTACATCTCCATCCCCACATCACACCATAAGCTCTTTACTAAGTAGTTGCTCAGCTATACACTCAGTATGGCTAAGCATGGCTTATGTGGCTCTTTAGAGTAAGCTTTTTCATTTTTCCAGTCCATTGCAGGCACAGAGTTATATTTTTAGAAGTGGAAGTTATACTTAGAAGTCCTGTGCCACTTGCTAATGCAGAGAAAAGAATCCTGGAAAGTTGTTTTATCCACCATTACCCCTTGTCAAAACTGTTCTTCAAACTCATTCCTTTCATGGGCACCAGAATGTAAAAATAAAAATTTAATCATGTTTCTCTGCCATTGACTCTCCAGCCGCAAGACAAAGCCCAGACCTGCCATTTAAGAAACTTCCTTGTTTGTGTCTCCCCAACCTCATCTACCACTTTCAACTTCTGAACTGAATTTCATACCAAATACAGTCAGTTCTCATTATTTGCTGTATTTATGTTCTATAAAGTCACTGTGAACAGTAAAGTCACTGTGAACAATGAATTAGTAAATACTTAACCACTGTTGCTAAGGGGAAATATAAGATTAGGTTCCTAAGAGCCTCTGGTCGCATTTTTATCAACTGATTGACAGATCCTTGTTTTATTTGTGTTTCTGTTTAAAAACCCCTTTTTTAATGTATGTTGTGGATTCATTAACATTGGACTCACAGCCAATGGCACTAGAACTCATGCCTGATCAAAGTCTATCTATCACATGTATTTCCCTGTAAGTCATGTCACAGCCTTTTTGCACCTGGGAATATTGGACAGCATGGCCTACGCTTGGGATCTGTTTTAAACAGCAGAATCACCAACAAAAACTACAAAACTGGAAAATGTGGCACTACATGGACCATGAGATGGATACTTGTTTACAGTATGAGAGCTCAAATGAGGAGACAGAGCACCATCTCTGCTGGGAAGAGCAATGTCGGGTGACTAAAATTGTTGCTGCTCTGTACATGTCTTTAAATGATGGTGAAAGTACAGCATGTATTGATTCGGGGATTACAAATGAATTTTGGCAAATAGGTGAATTTGCAAATACAGAGTGAACTAATAATGAGGACCCACTGAACTTGTAATCACCTGCTTTAGTTCACAGTGCTCTGCCTGTGTGTCTGTTTACATCCACATGAAGGTGAAAATGCCCGAAGGTGAGAAAGTACACTCTGTAGATCCACAAGTGGAAGGCACTTGTTAAATGTCTGCTGAAATGAACCAAACTTCACATGTGTTGTATTCTTACAGTATGCCAGCCAGGATTCCATCAAGCCAATTGAGGTATAACAGCCTCTGGTCCTTTGGACACATATGATGAAGCCCTTAAACAGTATGTGGAGTTCTCATATCAGATCTAATGACTAGAATGACTGAGAATCTCTTCTGACCAGCTTGTTCTCAGTTCTCATGACTCAAGGGCGGAGTAGAGGAGCAGGTTGTTTACCTAGCATGGTACAGGACACCATGTGGGTTCCTCAGACAGTGAGAGCTTCCTACAGAGATCACTGGCCCAGCCAGTTGCCTCTAATGTTTAAAATTCTCTTGTTAGAACCTTATTTCTTTAGGTTAAGCATTTTCAGACAAGTATAAAGGAGGGAAATTAACATTTCTGAGGGTCTAGTATGTGTAAGAACTTTGCATATTTACTGTCTCTAATCCATATAACAATCCTATAGAGGAGATAGAAATATCCCCTTTAGAGGTAGCAAAGAGGCAGTAAAGTCAAGGGACATGCAGGAAGACACTATGTGGTGGTCTGGCCAGCATTTTTAGCCAGATTCGTTTCATCACTAGCTAGTTATTTTCATTACCCCATGCTACCTTCTAAAATACATGTAAGCACAAATACTTCTCAGCAGGGGATCACACAGCCATTAACATTCACATGTTATTTCTACCAGTTATTCAACAAATATTGGTAGAGAACTTCTAGTGTGCAAAGAAATATGCTGGGACTAGAAGAAATGCAAAGTTGAATCCAGCATGGCTCCTAGATGCACAGAGCATGTGCATAAATATTTAGAATGTGAGTGGAAATTATACACATCATAGAAGAAAGGTCTGTCTCAGCTGGGAGAGTAAGAAAGGCTCCATGGAGAAGGGGGCCCGTGCTTGAGATTGAGGGAAGAGTGATGTCAGCATGGGAACAGCACAGGCATAGGCCAAGGAGTGAGAAAGTGTGGGTTAAAAACTGATGCTCAAGGGAGCTGAATCTAAAAGTAAGTAGGGCACTGTAAGGCAAGATGAAGGAGGATCATTATAAAAATGACTTCACTGCCGGGGCCAGACCTTTGCACTGTAATCATTAGGCAGCAGAAGGGCACTCTCAATGCCTGAGGAAGGGCATGGAGTGATTTGTGAGGTGGCAGTGTGTACTAGTTTGCCAGGGTTCTATAACAAACTATCACAGACTGGGGAGCTTAAACAACAGAATTTTATTTCTTGAAGTTCTGGAGGCTGGAAGTCTGAGATCAAGGTGGTGGGAGGGCTGGTTTCTGTCAGGCCTCTCTCCTTGGCTTATAGACAGCCGCCTTCTCCCTGCATCTTCACATGGCCTTCTCTCTGTGTGTCTGTGTACTAATTTCCTCTCCTTACAAGGACACCCATCATATTGTATTAAAGCCCACTGTAATGACCTCATTTTAACTTTGGTACCTCTTTAAAGACCCTATCTCTAAGTACAGTCACATTGTGATGTACTGGAAGTTAGGACTTCAGTGTATGAAATTTGGCCCATAACACAGGTATGAAGGATCATGAGAAGGAGAAAGTGAGGAGGCCGGTTAGGAGATATCACAGCAATTGCCAGCAGACGGTGATGGTGGAAGAGATAAGGAGGCACACAGTGGACCTAGTCTGATAGCTTTCCCCTCTGCAAGGAAGACAGCAGCAACAGCTGAAATTAACTTGGGAAGCCTTCCTCAGCCCATAGAGACATCCCCAAAGCTATCACTTCTCCCTGCCTCCTGGTAGCAGGAGGGTTGCTTCTGATTCTCAATCCACACAGGACAAAATGTCTCATTGCTCTAGTCTCAGAGGGTTTATATTACATTCTCCCATGACTAGAATCCGAATCAGGGCCAGGGCATTCTTGAGTGACAGCTCCCATGAACTAATTATTAATGTTCCTGGCACAAAGTCTGGGTGGGCATTTATTCCTGTTCCCCAAGCCTGTGATGAATGGAGCTTTGCGCAGGCTGCATAATTTCTTGATTTCTCCATAAGTCTGTGCCTTCTGCTGGCATTTTAAGGAATGTATTTTTATGGAGTTTGGAGCTATTCAGTAATTTTCCAGGAGGGCACATTGCCCAGGCCAGATGGACAGATTTTTTTTTTCTGGTTCTAGTTAGTGAATGCCTGTCTGATAAGATCTTATCCCATCCTACTTGAAAGGTGATGCACAATTTGCCTGTGAGGTGGGTGGTGAAAAACGACTCTATCAGCAGCTTCTTATGGGTGGCTGGGGAGGGCCACCCTTGTGTACCTAAAACCTCCCTGGTCTGGAAGGGAAGTAGGGTCAAGGGACTCTGCAATGATAGATGCAAACAATGCTAAAGAAGGGCATTTTTGTCTTAAGATGTACCTATGTTATAACATAGGATGTGATGGGACAGGATGTTATGAAGTCACTCTATCTAAGCAGAGCATTATTCAGTTACTACATTGAGAGCCCAGTGTTTCTCTCTGAATTCATTTGTCTTCAGAAAGAGAAGCCTGATGCAGTGAAGTATGATAAAGAAGAATCAACTTTGACTTTCCCAAGAGAGTCACATAGACTTTCAGTTATACTGTATTGTTGGGTCACTTATATTCTATTGTATTCTGCAGTTATTGGACCAGAGCCTCCTTGCACGCTGAGTCCTCAGCAAGGTGGTGTAAACACCAAATAAGGTGGGTTGGGGCAGCATGTGTAGTTCCTGGCACAAGTGCTGGCACATGGCAGACATTCCTTGTAAGAGACACATTGACTCTGTTGTATGGGATCCCCTTTCTTTTTTTTAATTTTTTTTTTAACTGACCTTCTAAAGGGAACTGAGGCCAGAAAATACTTCCAGAAAAAGGCACCTTTCCTCATGAAGTGATAATGATGCCATCAATAATAGAAACAGCTGGGGGATTTTTTCTGTCTTTTCAGTTTTTAGACAAAAACCTGAATAATAACAATTTTATATTGAATAATACAAATTTGAATAATACTTTTTTATCTGCTACTAAAACTTCCACTTCCTGGCCGGGCGCGGTGGCTCAAGCCTGTAATCCCAGCACTCTGGGAGGCCGAGACGGGTGGATCACGAGGTCAGGAGATCGAGACCATCCTGGCTAACACGGTGAAACCCTGTCTCTACTAAAAAATACAAAAAAAAACTAGCCGGGCGAGGTGGCGGGCGCCTGTAGTCCCAGCTACTCCGGAGGCTGAGGCAGGAGAATGGCGTGAACCCGGGAGGCGGAGCTTGCAGTGAGCTGAGATCCGGCCACTGCACTCCAGCCTGGGCGACAGAGCGAGACTCCGTCTCAAAAAAATAAAAAAAAAAACTTCCACTTCCTGCTTGAGGGCATGTCTGTTTCAATGGGAAGGTGGTCCCTCTCCGGATTCCCTCTCCTGCTGCTTCTCCTTCTCTCCCTACAGACGAGGAGCCCCTGACATCACTTTATTCTGTCAGTTCTTTTGCTGTATATCCTTACTCCTTCTTGCCTCTTCCACCTACCGCTGCTACTGACAGAAAACTCCAAAAGCCCAATCATTTTCTCATTCTCACTGCAGGCAAATATCTTGACTTTTACCAGAAACAACACAAAAATTTCCCAAAAAGAAGAAACTTTTCTTCCCATTTAACCTATAAGAAAATGACATCAACTGATGGCTGAGTGACTTGTCTTAAATATGGCCCTAGAAACCATGACTTGTATTGTTTTTCAAAAAAATCTTACCGAGGTGAAGAATTGAGACAGGGAGGTTTAGCCAACAACGAATCAACCAAAACAAAGAAATGCTAGCACAATCCACAAAAGGAAAAAAATAATAAATTGGACTTCATCCAAATTTAAAAGTTCTGCTCTATATGGAATATATAAAGAGGTCTCAACATTCGATAATAAAAAAATGACAGAATAAGAAATGGACAAAATATTTGAATAGATTCTTCAGCAGAGAAGATATACTTCCCTGGCAGTCTCAGGAATGAAAAAAAGTAAAAAGGCAAATATGCCCATGAAAAGAGAGCTAACATAATTTGTCTAAAATAACAGGGGGGACACTCACCCCAGCTTTCAGTGTTCTGGTGAGGGTGAGGAGAAACTCCCATGTAGTGCTGGTATTTGACTATGCAAATACCTTGCTTCTCATCATACTTTTACCCATTAATTTTATCACCCATCAAAGATTCTTGCCTCTCAATAATTATCACTGTAGTGTTTACTTAAAAGTAGTTTTCTATTTTTATCACTTTTACGTTTTTGTTGTTGTTGTTGTTTTGTTGTTGTTGTTGTTGTTGTTGTTGTTGTTTTTTGAGACGGAGTCTCGCTCTGTCGCCCAGGCTGGAGTGCAGTGGCCGGATTTCAGCTCACTGCAAGCTCCGCCTCCTGGGTTTACGCCATTCTCCTGCCTCAGCCTCCCAAGTAGCTGGGACTACAGGCGCCCGCCACCTCGCCTGGCTAGTTTTTTTTATTTTTTAGTAGAGATGGGGTTTCACCGTGTTAGCCAGGATGGTCTCGATCTCCTGACCTCGTGATCCGCCCGTCTCGGCCTCCCAAAGTGCTGGGATTACAGCACTTCTACGTTTTGAAGACAAATGAATTCAGAGAGAAACACTGGGTTCTCAATGTCGTAACTGAATAATGCTCTGCTTAGATAGAGTGACTTCATAACATCCTGTCCCACCACATCCTATGTTATAATATAGGACACAAATGCCCTTCTTTGGCATTGTTTGCATGTATCATTGCAAAGTCCCTTGACTCTACTTCCCTTCCAGACCAGGGAGGTTTTAGGTACACAAAGGTGGCCCTCCCCAGCCCACTTGGGAAAGAGGTTTGGCGGCATCTTCTGATGTCTACCATATACCATTTACCGTATGACCCAGCCTTTCTATTCCTAGGTATGTTCTCATGAGAAATGAAGACATAAGTCTACATGGAAAAAAAAAAAGCGGGGGGTGGGGGTGGTTCATGAATGCTTGTGGCAGCTTTAGTTGTCATCCTCAGAACTGGAAACAACCTAATGTCCAGTGTCTGGTGAATGGAGAAACCACGGTAAATCCATAAAATGGAATATTACTCAACAATAAAAAGGACAAAAGTACTGATAGAAACAACAAGATGGATGGATTTCACAAGAATTATGGTAAGTTAAAAAAAGTCAAATTCTAAAGGCTCCGTATTTTACAATTCCAGTTATATGACGTTCAGAAAAAGGCAAAACTAAATTAATAGAGAATAGATCAGGGGTTGCCAGGGGTGAAGGTGGAGGTAAGGGTGAATGACCATAAAGAGGACAAGGAAGCTTTTTCAGGGTGGTGCAAAATTTCTGTATCTTAATGTGGTAATGATTACCTGACAGTATACAGTCATCAACATTCAGAGAACTACACACCACAAAAGTGAATTTTTCTCTGTATGAATTATATCTTAATAAATATGTTGCAATGCTCAATGTAAAAAAGGGGGTTGTGACAAATACTCTATTTTACATTCATTCATTCTTCATCTAACCCTTCCCAGGGAGGTCCTGTAAGTCAGACATTGCCAGATGGCTGAGGAATCTAGAGGTAATGTGATCTTTACTCACAGTGTGGTGGGACTCGTAAAAGAAAATGTGGCTGTTATGTGATAGCATATTCTTTGCTGTGACAGAGAGAGCACACAGAAGTGCTAAGGTTGTGGAGGAAGAAGCACAGGAAAGCTCCCTGCTAAGGATTTACAGGAGCTGAGGCCTGAGGAACAATTAGACGGTGAGGGGGAAGGCATTCTGGTGTAAGGAACAGCAGGCGAAAAAACACAGGGGCAGCAAAGAGCCAAGGGGAGTGGATGCTCTCCTCCTCCCTCAGCAGCTGCTGTGGGGGGGATCAAACGGCCAGACAGAGCTTGTCTGACCAGCACTGACCCCCTAGAAGAACAGAAGGAAGGCTGGTCCCCTGACCTGGTGCCCTCACAGCATAGACATTTAGAAAAATTCTTGCTAAATTCTGCCTCACAGTTGAATTCCAGTGATGAACATAGAAAACGTAGAAGTGATAAAAATAGAAAACTACTTTTAAGTAAACGCCACAGTGACAATTATTGAGAAGCAAGAATCTTTGATGGGTGATAAAATTAATGGGTAAAAGTATGATGAGAAGCAGGGTATTTGCATAGTCAAAAAGTATCTTTTTAAAACATTTTAGCACAGGGAAACAGGAACGACAGTGCAGGAACCTCACAAACACCACGTTAATCAAGGGATCAAAATGAGTCACACCAGAAGTTAGACAGGTTGTTACTAGGTGCCCTCAACGTGATGCACTGAAAGGGCACAGTGGCCCTTCCGCGGTATCCCTGCCACAAATGCTAGCTTAGATCAGACTGCTGTAACAAATTGCCGTAGATTGAGTGGCTTAAATAACAAGTATTCATTTCTCACAGTTACGGAGGGCTGCAAAGTTTAAGACCAAGGTGCCAGCCGATCTGGTGTCTGGTGAGGACCTACCTCCTGGTTTGCACATGGCTGTCTTCCTGTTGTGTCCCTTCATGGTATACAGAAGACAGATGGAGGAAGCAAACTCCCATGTCTCTCATTTTTTTGAGACAGGGTTTTACTCTGTTGCCCAGGCTAGAGTGCAGTGGTGCGATCTTGGCTCACTGTAACCTCCACCTCCCGGGCTCAAGCGATTTTAATGCCTCAGCCTCCCAAGTAGCTGTGATTACAAGCGTGCACCACCATACCTGGCTAGTTTTTGTATTTTTGGTAAACACTGGGTTTCACCATGTTGGCCAGGCTGGTCTCGAACTCCTGACCTCAGGTGATCCTCCTGCCTCGGCCTCCCAAAGTGCTGGGATTACAGGCGTGAGCCACTGTGCCCAGCAATCTCTTCTTATTAGGGCACTAGTTCCATTCTTGAGACTCCACCCTCATCACCTCATTACTTCCCAAAAGGTCCGGCCTCCTAACACCATCATATTGGAAGTCAGGATTTCAACATGTGAATTTGGGGGAGACACAAACATTCAGTCCATAACAAATGCATAGCCTCGCACTGATTCTGAGAGAGACATCAGACAAACCCAAATTAAATGGTGTTCCACAAAACAACTGATTCGTGTACTTCAAAAGTTCCCAGGCCATGAAAGAAAAAGAAAAACTGTCACAGATTAGAAGAGACCAAGGAGGCACAATAACTAATTGCAATGTGGGATCCTGGATTAGATCCTGGACCACAATAAGGACATTAAAGGGGAAAACAGGCAGAATTCAAATAACATCTGTAGATTAGTGAATAGTAGTGCACTGACGTTAATTTCTTAACTTTGATAATTGTGCCAGATTACATAAGATGTTAGCCTTAAGGAAATCTGGGTGAAGGATATTCGGGAGCTCTCTGTAGTATATTGGCAACTTTTCTGTAAGTCTAAACTTAGTTTTTCAAATACTTAGCAAGTGTTGTCTGAAAAGGTGCAAGCTAATGTTAGAACTTTATACACCTGTGCACAAGGACATTCCTTCTACTGCTAGCTGTTTTTATTTATTCAAGTCTTTCCTCAGACTGAACAAAGTGCAGTTAAGAACTTCTGTAACTAGGAGCAACAAAGTTATCTCGTAGGACAGAAACATGTTCTTACCTTATCTTTTTGTCTTTAAACAGCATAGGATTATATATTTAACAAACATCTCGTCCATTCCCAGTTCTCAGGGATCTCAAACCTAAACTGTCTCCTAGCATATGAGAACTTGTGCTATTGCACAACATTCCACGAGCCATCAACAGTATGCAATTCTCACAAGTCTTAGTGCAGTCCCACATGCTGCAGAATAGAAGATGCCTGGGGTCTGCTTGAAAGTTGAAGGTTATTCTTCTCAGTCAAGGGTTTTTAACTGCAAATAAGGAACCTGCTGCTTGAGTCAGGACTCTGTGCAACGGCCAATAGTCTGGTGCTACTGTCAATGCTGGCCTGCACAGGGTCAGTCTTCCATAAAAATGATAAGCCAGGATTTTTCATGTGTATCTGAGCTCTATTTAGCTCCTTCAGACACTGTGGTTCTGTTTTCTGTTTGAAGAAGTGAAGGTCAAGCAGAAAGAACACATTTTTCTTGATAACCTTTAGGTAGAAAGCTCAAGTGGGTTTTAAGAGCTGACGGAACTTGAGGAGAATAGAATACATCTCTTCTAACACCAGTTGCCAACGGAAGGGGTTGTCAGCCTTTAGGCAGAGCAGAATTCATTTGCCTTTTCTGACTGCCTCAGTTTCCTAGGGATGATGAACTCTCCTCCACTCTGTGCACCCTTGGTGGGATGGCAAACCCTATTGCTTGCACAGGCATGCCAATAGTTAATGGTGAGTTTGAAGGCTTCTTCTGCTAGACCCTTCCTTTTGCTGTCCTGGTGCATCCACGTGCATAGCTCATGTTCTGATGTCGGTAGAGAGGTTGCTTCATTCTCAGACTTTGAAACTTGAATTGAGAGATGCAAGGAGGAAAGAAACTGCTGCAGCTCAATTTCTTGAGTGTTGCGGCTCTGGAAGGCTGTGGAGATGCTCCTGTGACGAGGCACTCTAATTCCCTGGGTCTCACCTCTTTCGAACTCAGTTCTTCAACTTTCTTCATCCTGGGAGCTGGGCCACACCCTGACAATACATTTTCCTTTAAAAAGCTAGCCAGAGTTGCTATCTGTTATTTGCCACCAGACAGTTAAAGAGAGCTGGTTGAATCCTTCACAATAATGAGAAGACCCTTAAGTGCCTCCCAACTCAAAGAAAAGAATCCTCAGTACCATGAAGTTTCAGAACCTGTAGTTGTATTCTGAGATTTTTGGAAATACAAGACACAGACGTCAACTAAGCTTTTTAATCACTGAAATAGCTTCTGAGAAGGAAGAGAATCCTGGAAACATATAATTACTTACAAAGTATCTTAAACTAGAATTAACTCATTTCAAAGTATCATTTGAAAATGACTGCAATATGCACTTCTTGCCAGTTTATTAATATGTACATGATGTTTACTAATATGAATGATCAGAGTTCATGGATTTCTCTTGACTGCAGGTATAATTTTGTATCTTGGGACTTGAAAACAATAAAGAGTTAATGAATCACAACCCTAAATGACAGAGGCTTCTGAATGGGAAGTCGCTACAAACATTTTTAAAGACCTGCCCTGTTTCTTAAAAGTTAAACACACACTGTGATATGATCCAGACAGTTCACTTCTAGGTATTTACTCGAGAAAAATAAAAGCATATGTCCATATAATGTCGTGTACAATATGTTTATAGCAGCTTGATTTGTAGTAATGTAAAACTGGAAGCAACCCAAATGTCCATTCACAGGTGACTGAACAGATGAATTATAGTATATTCCTACAGTGGAATACCACTCAGCAATAAAAAAGGAGGCAGGTATAGGGGCCAAGGGAAAACTTCCCCTTTGCCCTCTGGAGGGTTGCTGGAACATCAACATACAGATGGCAGATTAATAGGAGGAACTGCATACAGATTTATTAACATGCATGAGGAGAACCATGGAGTATTTACCCCAGCCCCCTAAATGAGTTGAAGAAGCTTATATACCATTTTCATAAGGGAGGGAGGATATGAGGAATGCAGACAATTCTCTTGTGGGGCAGTATTAGGGAGAAAGAATGAACCAGGGAGACAGAAATTACTTGTAAATGATTCTCTTTTGAATTTGAATGAGCCAGAGAGGCAAGCATTGTCTTGTGGAACAAAATATATAAGATCTCAAAGAAAGTCAAGATGGTTGAGCTTTTATACCATCTTGAGGTTACAGAAAGAGTAGGGCTTGGATGGTGGCAAGCGGGTTATGGGAGTGGGAGAAGAGGAGACGTGGCTAGCAAAGGTGATCTTGTTATGTGGATGAAACCTCGCAGGTGGCAGCCCTCAGAGAGAAGAGATGGTAAAGGTTTCTTTCAGACTTTAGAGGTGTCAGCCTCTCAGTTCATCTTTCCTAGATTGGACAAGGGAGGACCTCGGAGAAAGCTTGGCTGCACCAGTGCAGATTTTCTCTACAGATGCAAATCTCCCCTACCAAAGACAGCTTTTCAGGAATAGCCATCATGAGATACATCAGAGAAGCATATTCCGGGGTGTTAATGAGAAAACAAACTCTGTAAAATATTTTAAAGAGATTTATTTTGAGCCAATATGAGTGACCACAGCCCAGAGAAAACACAAATCCAAGAAACCTTGACTAAGTGGTCTTAAGGCAGTCAGGTTATAGTTTGGTTTTTTACATTCTAGGAAGAGAGGAATTGTAGGTGACACTATAAATAAATACATGGAAAGCATTCATTGGTTTAGCCCACAAATATGGGACATCTCAAAGCTTACAAGTCATGTTAGTGGTGGCAGGTAGTCCAGTTATTGGTGGCGAATTCACACAGGTCTTCAGCAACCTCAATCTTTGTCGCTTCAGAAGAAAGAATTCGACTGAGGGACATAAGGCAGAAAAAGAGACCAAGGCAAGTTTTAGGGCAGGAATGAACATTTATTAAAAAGCTTTACAGCAGGAATGAAAAGAAAGTAAAGCACAATTAGAAGAGGGCCACGTGGGCACCTTGGTGGAGGGCAAGTGTGGGGTTTGACCTTTTGACTTGGGGTTTTATATGTTGGCACACTTTCAGGGTCTCGTGTCCCTTCTCCCCTGATTCTTCCCTTGGGGTGGGTTGTCTGCATGTGCAGTGGCTTGCTAGCACTTGGGAGGGAGCATGCACTGTGTGTTTCCCGGAGTTGTATGCATGCTTACTAGAGATGTTCTTCCCTTACCAGCTGTATTTCCATAGAAGGTCATATACCAGTTACACTCTGCCATTTTGCTTCCTAATGTGCATGTATGAGCCCACTCACCCAAATCCTGAGATCTTATCAGGAAGCTGCTGATCACCAGTTTCAGGGTTTTCTTTATCTACAAGGAGACTGCCTTTCCCTGGCACTGGCTGTGACCAATTATTATTTTAGAGACAGTAAACAACTGCCTGACCATCACCTGATGATTGCCTGACATTTCTGGTTGGAGACAGGGGTGCTCTCCTGCCCTGCTTATGTCTGCCTACCTGCTATAACAGTCATGGGTGGATTTTAGGAAATCTTTAGTTAGCAATTGTTTGAAAGAGTTGTGCTTTGTCTAAAGACTTGAAGTCAGTACAAAGGAATGCTTATGTTAAGACAAGGGGTCCTGCTGTCATGTGATGCTATGCCATAGTCAGGTTGGCTATTAAGCTACATTCTATTGGGTTAATTTTAAAAAGTTTAACAAGATTTTTTGGTTTGTAGGGTGTGACTTAATCCTGGCCTTACATTGCCTTAGGTCTTTTACAAATTGGTATCTTACTGCCATGAAGAGTCCATTCTCTCAGTCTTGTGATCTCTACTGTAACATTAATGCCGGTCAGTTGTGTGTAAATTCCAAAAGAGAGGGAGTATAATGAAGTGTGTTCAACCTTCCTTTCCGTCGTGACTGGGAATTCCATTTTTAAGGTTTTTCTGGGCTCCTCTTGGCAAAGAAAGGGTCTCCAGTTGGTTGCAGGTGGGGCTTAGGATTTTGTGAAATACTTTGGTTTCCTTCACATATAGGAACATGAATAAATCTCAAAATAATTATGCTGAGTGACAAAAGCCAAACAAAAGAAGAGTACATACTGTATATACTCCTTATATATATATAGCATTCTGGAAGATGCAAACTAATCTATGGTAACTATAGCTGATCAATGCTTACTGTGGAGGGGGAAAGAGATGACAAAGGGATGTAAGAAAACTTGTGGGTGACAGATTTTTTCAATATCTTGATTGTAGTGATGTTTTCACAGACATATTAATATGTCAGACTATTCAAGTTATTCACTTTAAATATGTACAACTTATTGTATGCCAATTATTCCTCAATAAAGCTATTGTGAGAATCTAGGTACTCGCCTGCCAGATTTGGTACTAGATAATCTGGCAGGAATATGCAAAATACAATGCTAGGACTCAGAGAGATCTGAGCCCATCTACTTCTGGGTTGGGAAAGGGGCAATTTTTTTTTTTATAAAGAGTAAATATTTCTGGCTTTGTGGGCCAAATGATTTCTGTTACAATACTCATCTCTGTTGACATGGTACAAAAAAAAGTGACAGATAATATGTAAATAAGTAAGAGTGGCTGTGTCCCAATAAAACTTTATTTATGAAAACAGGAAGTGGGCCAGATTTGGTCCATGGGCTTTAGTTTGCTGACTGTAATGTAGTTGAGCACATTTATTATACAGAAACTAAGAGATGAATGCTATGTAGACAATAGCAACTTGTAAAAATCAGAAGTTATATACTTCAATATTCTTTATCAAACTTTAGTTATAAAAATATAAGTCAAAACTATATTAGGACATATGCTAAAATATCACTCCATAGATTGGCAGTGGCAATGGGAAATGCATCTTTATGGTAGAGAATTCCATAAGCCACCACCTTAACCAATAACAGCATTTATTAGTGGGACCATCTGATTTTATATGCCTCCTGATGTAATGCAAAATGAATTAGGCAGCATCATTTATGAAGAATTATTACCAACAATGTTTAATACGTTTACAATTTAATCAAGCCTTTGGATTTTCTTTCTAGCCTGTAAGACATACAAAGGAAATAGGAACAAATTAAATACCTTAAAGAAACAATGAGAGAAATCTAGAATAAGAGACATGCCACAAGATAGCTGGCTTGATCTCTTAAAGAAGTAAATGCTATGGGGAAAAAAACACGTGAGGAAGATCACGCTAGATTAAACATTTGTTGACTTCTAGTTTGAAAAGCTATTTCTAGAAAAGATGTTTTAGGTAATATTGTGGTTTGAATGTGTCTCCCCAATTTCATGTGTTGGAAATTTAATCCCCAGATTCACATATTAATAGTATTTGGAGGCAGGGCCTTTGAGAGTTAATTAGGGTTAGATAAAGTCATCCGGATGGGACCCCCATGATGAGACTGGTGGCTTTATAAGAAGAAGACAAGAGATCTGAGCTGGCACACTCTTGCCCTCTCTTCATGTGATACCCTTCACCATGTCATGATATAGCAAGAAAGCCCTCACCAGGTGTTAGTACCATGCTGTCTTGGACTTTCCAGTCTCCAGAAATGTGGGCTAAATAAACTTCTTTTCTTTGTAAATGATCCAGTCTGTGATATTATGTTATAGCAACATAAAACAGACTAAGACACCTAAAAATGGAGAAATGTGACTATAGTCTAGTTATCTAATCAAGATAATATTAATATTACCTAGTTTAGATAATATTATTAAAATTATTCTGGATTTTCTTAGGTAGGATGATAATATTGTGGTTTTATAGAAGAAAACTCTTATTTTAGAAAACAAATGACAAAATATTAGAGAAAATATTTCATGATGTCAGCTACTAAAAAAACACACACACACACACACACATAAAAAGAAATAGGGGCCAGGCATGGTGGTTCACGCCTGTAATCCCAACACTTTGGGAGGACGAGACGGGCAGATCATGAGGTCAGGAGATCGAGACCATCCTGGCCAACACGGTGAAACCCAATCTCTACTAAAAATAAAAAAAATTAGTCGGGCATGGTGGCAGGTGCCTACAGTCCCAGCTACTCGGGTGGCTGAGGCAGGAGAATGACGTAAACCCAGGAGGTAGAGCTTGCAGTGAGTCGAGACTGTGCCACTGCACTCCAGCCTGGGCAACAGGGTGAGACTCTGTCTCAAAAAAAAAAAAAAGAAAAGAAAGAAAGTAAACAAATATGGAAATAGGTTAATAACTGCTGTGTCCAGGTGGTGGGGTTATATGTGTTCATTGTACTTCTCTTTTGACTTTCCATATTTTTAAATGTTTTTAAAAGAAAAAGTAGAGAAAATTGTTTTATTTGATGATATGCCTTAGAAGAAGAATATTCTTAAATTCTCTTATTTCAACTCCCACTTATGAGTGAGGACATGAGTTGTTTGGTTTTCTGTTCCTGTGTTAGTTTGTTGAGGGTGATGGCTTCTGGCTTTATCCATGACCCTGCAAAGGACACAATCTCATTAATTTTTGTGGTTGCATAGTATTCCATGGTGTACCCCATTTTCTTTATCCAGTCTATCATTAAGGGACATTTGGATTGGTTCTGGTGCTGCAATAAACATACATATGCATGTGTCTTTACAGCAGAATGATTTTTCTTCCTTTGGGTGTATACCCAGTAATGGGATTGCTGGGTCAAATGGTATTTCTGGTTCTAGATCCTTGAGGAATTGCCATGCCACATTATCTTCCACAATTGTTAAACTAATTTATATTCCCACCAACAGTGTAAAAACATGCCTATTTCTCCACAGCCTCACCAGCATCTATTGTTTCTTGACTTGTTAATAAACACCCTTCTGACTGGCATGAGATAGTATCTCATTGTAGTTTTGATTTGCATTTCTCTAACAATCAGTGATGTTGAGCTTTTTTCATATGTTTCTCGGCTGCATAAATGTCTTCTTTTGAGAAGTGTCTGTTCATATCCTTTGCCCAGTTTTTTCTGTTTATATCCTTTGCCCAGTTTTTTTTTTCCTTATAAATTTCTTTAAGTTCTTTGTAGATTGTGCATGTTAGACCTTTGTCATATGGATAGATTGCAAAATTTTTCTCCCATTCTGTACATTGCCTGTTTATTCTGATGATAGTTTATTTTGCTGTGCAGAAACTCTTTAGTTTAATTAGATCCCATTTGTCAATTTTGGCTTTTGTTGCAATTGCTTTTGGCATTTGTGTTGTGAAGTCTTTGCCCATGCCTACGTCCTCAATGGTATTGCCTAGGTTTTCTTCTAGGGTTTTTATGGTTTTAGGTCTTACATTTAAGTCTTTAATCCATCTTGAGTTAATTTTTGTATAAGCTGTAAGGAGGGGGTCCAGTTTCAGTTTTCTGCATATGGCTAGCCAGTTTTCCGAACACCATTTATTAAATAAGGAATCCCCTCCCCATTGCTTGTTTTTGTCAGGTTTGTCAAAGATCAGATGGTTTTAGATGTGTGGCATTATTTCTGAGGCCTCTGTTCTGTTCCATTGGTCAATATATCTGTTTTGGTACCAGTACCATGCTGTTTTGGTTACTGTAGCCTTATAGTATAATTTGAAGTCAGGTAGCAGGATGCCTCCAGTTTTGTTCTTTTTACTTAGGATTGTCTTGGCTGTATGGGCTCTTTTTTGGTTCCATATGAAATTTAAAGTAGTTTTTTCTAATTAAAGGAAGAAAGTCAATGGTAGCTTGATGGAGATAGCATTGAATCTATAAATTTCTTTAGGCAGTATGGCCATTTTCAAGATATTGATTCTTCCTATCCATGAGCATGGAATGTTTTTCCATTTGTTTGTGTCCCCTCTTATTTCCTTGAGCAGTGATTTGTAGTTTTCCTTGAAGAGGTCCTTCATATCCCTTGTAAATTGTATTCCTAGGTACTTTATCCTTTTTGTAGCAACTGTGAATGGCAGTTCACTCATGATTTGACTCTCTGTTTGTCTATGGTGTATAGGAATGCTTGTGATTTTTGAACATTAATTTTGTATCCTGAGACTTTGCTGAAGTTGCTTATCAGCTTAAGGAGATTTGGGCTGAGATGATGGGGTTTTC
>NW_012112808.1:3474873-3481773 GCF_000951035.1 Colobus angolensis palliatus | reverse complement strand
GCTTGTGATTTTTGAACATTAATTTTGTATCCTGAGACTTTGCTGAAGTTGCTTATCAGCTTAAGGAGATTTGGGCTGAGATGATGGGGTTTTCTAAATATACAATCATGTTATCTGCAAACAGAAACAATTTGATTTCCTCTCTTCCTATTCGAATACGCTTTATTTCTTTCTCTTGCCTGATTGCCCTGGCCAGAACTTCCAATACTATGTCGAATAGGAGTGGTGAGAGAGGGCATCTTGCCTTGTGCCAGTTTTCAAAGGGAATGCTTCCAGCTTTTGCCCATTCAGTATGATATTGTCTGTGGGTTTGTCATAGATATACCTCTTATTATTTTGAGATACATTCCATCAATACCTAGTTTATTTAGAGTTTTTAACATTAATGGATGTTGATTTTTTATTGAAGGCCTTCTCCACATCTATTGAGATAATCATGTAGTTTTTGTCTTTGGTTCTGTTGATATGATAGATTATGTTTATTGATTTGTGTGTGTTGAAGCAGCCTTGCATCCCAGGGATGAAGCTGACTTGATAGTGGTGGATAAGTTTTCTGATGTGCTGCTGGATTCAGTTTGCCAGTATTTTATTGAGAATTTTTGCATCGATGTTCATCAGGGATATTTGCCTGAAGTTTTTTTGTGGTTGTTGTATCACTGCCAGGTTTTGGTGTCAGGATGATGCTGGCTTCATAAAATGAGTTAGGGAGGGATCCTTCCTTTTTAATTGTTTGTAATAGTTTCAGAAGGAATGGAACCAGCTCCTCTTTGTACCTCTGGTTGAATTCAGCTGTGAATTCATCCAGTCTTGGGCTTTTTTTGGTTGGTAGACTATTGATTACTGTCTCAACTTCAGAACTTGTTATTGGTCTATTCAGGAATTTCACTTCTTCTGGGTTTAGTCTTGGGAGGGTGCATGTGTCCAGGAATTTATCCATTTCATCTAGATTTTCCAGTTTATTTACATAGAAATGTTTATAGTGTTCTCTGATGGTAGTTTGCACTTCTCTAGGGTCAGTGGTGCTATCCTCTTTACTATTTTTTTATTGTGTCTATTTCATTCCTCTCTCTTTTCTTCATTATTAATCTAGCTGGTGGTCTATTTATTTTGTTAATTTTTTTCCAAAAACAGCTTTGGGTTTCACTTATTTTTTGGAGGGTTTTTCTGTCTCTATCTCCTTCAATTCTGCTCTGATCTTAGTTATTTCTTGTGTTCCGCTAGCTTTTGGATTTGTTTACTCTTGCTTCTCTAGCTCTTTTAATTGTGATGTTAGAGTGTCGATTTGAGATCTTTCTAGCTTTTGGATGTGGACATTTAGTGCTATAGATTTCCATCTTAACACTGCTTTAGCTGTTTCCCAGAGATTCTGGTACATTTTCTCTTTGTTCTTATTGGTTTCAGAGAACTTACTGATTTCTGCCTTAATTTTGTTATTTACCCAGAAGTCATTCAGGAGCAGGTTGTTCAATTTCCAAGTAATTGTGTGGTTTTGAGTGAGTTTCTTAATCCTGTTCTAATTTGATTGCGCTGTGGTCTGAAAGACTGTTATGATTTCAGTTCTTTTGCATTTGCTGAGGAATGTTTTACTTCCAATTTTGTGGTTGATTTTAGAATAAGTGTGATGTGGCACTGAGAAGAATGTATACTCTGTTGATTTGGGTGGAGAGTTCTGTAGATGTCTATTAGGTCTACTTGATCGAGAGTTGAGTTCAAGTCCTGAATATCCTTGTTAATTTTCTGTCTCATTGATCTGTCTCATATTGACAGTGGGGTGCTAACATCTTCCACTATTATTGTGTGGGAATCTAAGCCTCTTTGTAAGTCCCTAAGAACTTGTTTGCTGAATCTGGGTGCTCCTGTATTGGGTGCATATATATTTAGGATAGTTAGCTCTTCTTGTTGAATTGATCCCTTTATCATTATGAAGTGCCCTTCGTCTCTTTTGATCTTTGTTGGTTTAAAGTCTGTTTTGTCAGAGACTAGCATTGCAGCCCCTGATTTCTTTTGCTTTCCATTTGCTTGGTAAATTTTTCTCCATCCATTTATTTTGAGTCTATGTGTGTCTCCTGAATGCATCACACCAAAGGTTCTTGACTCTTTATCTAATTTGCCAGTCTGTATCTTTTAATTGGGGCATTTAGCCCATTTTCATTTAAGGTTAGTATTGTTATGTGTAAATTTGATCCTGTCATCATGATGCTATGTAGTTATTTTGCATACTAGTTGATGCAGTTTCTTCATAGTGTCATTGGTCTTTATATTTTGGTGTGTTACTGCAGCAGCTGGTACTGGCTTTTCCTTTCCAGATTTAGAGCTTCCTTTAGGAGCTCTTGCAAGGCAGGCTTGGTGGCGATGAAATCCCTCAGCATTTGCTTCTCTGGAGAGGATTTTATTTCTTCTTCGCTTATGAAGCTTAGTTTGGCTGGATATGAAATTCTGGGTTGAAAATTCTTTTCTTTAAGAATGTTGAATATTGGCCCCTACTCTCTTCTGGCTTGTAGGGTTTCTACAGAGAGGTCTGCTGTTATTCTAATGGTCTTCCTTTGTCGGTGATCTGGCCTTTCTCTCCAGCTGCCCTTAACATTTTTTGCCTTCATTTTGACCTTGGAGAATCTGATGATTATGTTTCTCGGGGTTGATCTTCTCATGAAGTATCTTAGTGGTGTTCTCTGTTTTTCCTGAATTTGAATGTTGGCCTGTCTTGCTAGATTGGGGAAGTTCTTCTGGATAATATCCTGAAGAGTGTTTTCCAGCTCGTTTCCATTCTCCCCATCTCCTTCAGGTACTCCAATCAATTGTAGATTCAGTATTTTTACATAGTTCCGTATTTCTTGAAGGCTTCATTTGTTCCTTTTCATTTTTTTCTCCATTCTTGTCTGCATGCCTTATTTCAGCAAGATGGTCTTCAAACTCTGATATCCTTTTCTCTGCTAGGTCAATTCTGCTATTGGTACTTGTGTATGCTTCACAAAGTTAACATGCTATGTTCTTCAGCTCCATCAGGTCATTTATGTTCCTCTTTAAACTGGTGATTCTAGTTAGAAGCTCCTCTAACCTTTTATCAAGGTTCTTAGCTTCTTTGCATTGGATTAGAGCATGCTCCTTTAGCTCAGCAGAGTTTGCTATTACTCATCTTCTGAAGCCTACTTCTGTCAATTCATCCATCTCATCCTCTGTCCAGTTCTGTACCTTTCCTTGAGAGACATTGTGATCATTTGGAGGAGAAGAGGAGCTCTGGCCTTTTGGGTTTTCAGCATTTTTTCACTGATGCTTTCTCATCTTCATGAGTTTGTCTAGTTTTGATATTTGAAACTGGTGACCCTTGGATGGGGTTTTGTGGGGACTTTTGTTGTTTGTTGTTATTGATCCTTTTGTTGCTTTCTGTTTGTTTTTCTTTCAATGGTCAGGTCCCTTTTCTGAAGGGCTGGTGCTGTTTGCTAGGGGTTTATTTCAGGCCCTATTCATCTGGTTCGCTCCTGTGCCTGGAGATGTCACTCAAGGAGGCTACAGAACAACAAAGGTGGATGCCTGCTCTTTCCTCTGGGATCTCTGACCTCCAGGGGCACCGTGATGCCGGTAGGCATAGGGTGTCTGACAACACCTACTGGGTTGCACAGGGAACAGGACTCATTTAACAAAGCACTTTGTCCCTTGGTGGAGAGGGTGTGCTTTGCTAGGGGAAACCCACTCATCTGGGCTGCCCAGATTCTTCAGAACTAGCAGGAGGGAGGACTAAGTCTTCTGGTCTGCAGAGACTGCAACCACCCGTCCTACTAGGGCTTCAGGCCCAGGGAGATCAGAGTTCTGTTCCTGAGCCCCTGGCTGGAGTTGTTGGAGTTCCTGCAGGGAGGTCCTGCCCAGTGAGAAAAGATGGGTCAGGGTCAGGCCTGGAGAGGCACTCTGGCTGTAGTCTGCCACAGCTGGTGTGCTGGGCTATAGGGGACACCTCTTAGGACCCAGCCATTTCCAGCCTCCCTGGCTCCAGCAGAGGAAAAGTACAGCCTGGAGCTGTAGAGATGGATGACGCCCTTCCTTTGCCTAGGGAGCTTAGTGTGTCAGGCAGCTCTCAGTCCCAGTGCTGGCTGCCGCCCTTCCTCGAAGGAGCTCAAATGGCTTAGACAGCAGGCAGCTGCAGCTGTGGTGCTGGTTATCTCTTGCGGCAGAAACTCAGCAGGCTTAAGCAGATTCTAGCTGAAAGGGTGTTGAGAATCTGCATGGCTCCAGGGTTGGGATCCCAGGCCCCAGTGGCATGGATTCATGAGTGGCATCTTCTGATACATGGGTTGCATAGTTCCGTGGAAAAAGCACGGTTTCCCTGGCTGGGTAGCACTTTCACTCACCACCTCCCTTGGCTAGGGGGTGAGGATTCCCCTGCCCTGTGTGGCTCTCAGGTGGGCAGCTGCACCACACTACTCTTCCTTCCTCTTCGCAGGTAATGCCAGTCGTCTAGTCTGCTCTGATGAGAGAAGCTGGTTACCTCAGTTGCTGGTACAAGATTCACATGCTATTACGGTTTTTTTCAATGGGAGCCTTTGATCGCCACTGCTTCTAGTCGGCCATTTTGGTCCCGCCCCCAACTAAGAGCTTTTTAACATTAAACTCTCTATCATATATTTTCAAATAGGCAATTAAAAGAAGAAAAATAATTTTTCAAAAGGAAAACAGTTGTCACAGACCTTTAGTTAAGACGCACATTTGAATGACCAGGGAAATTCTAAAAGACATTTATTGTGGCTTTAATATTTGATACAAGGGCAGAATTCTTTTTAAAAACCCCTTATATTCTATAATTGTGGCACCTTTGTAGACTAGAAAAATAACTATAAAATCTCCAGGCGCAGAAAAAAGAATAAATTCTAGTGTTTTCAAATATCCCATGCAAGACATGATCCAATGTTTGAAGAAGAAAAATGATCTCCCAGCATTAGGGAAGTAGGAAAGTGGTGGGTGGAACCAGCCACAGTCATGACTCAGTTGGTCTTGACTGCCTCTTAGAATTTCTGGATATTTGTGATCTGTGCCTAATGACCACAGTGTCTTAGGCTGCATACCTTTTACCTGTTTTTTCACTGTGTGTCAACTAATTATTGAGTAAGAAACAAGATAAATCTCTGTAAATTATATCTATTAGAGCCTGACTCTAGGAAAGAAGCACCCCCTTCACAATCCCCTTCACAATCACAGTTCCTGAGCATAGCACTTATATCTGCATGAGGGCTTTCTGTAGCCCTGAGAGTCCAAGTGTGGGGCTCCCTGGGAATGCTGGAGAGCTAATGCTCCCTAGGAACAACTTCTAACCAGTAACTGGCAGGAGTCGGTAGGTTAATACCCCAGATCCTTTGTCACTTGGTTGGACAGCTCTCAGGCATGTTCTATATTGTCTCCCAGAAGTCACCAGCAGAACTGATTCCTGGTTGCCCACAGCAGTAATCTACTGAATACAAACTCTTCCCTGGCCTCCTTCTCTTTCCTGTCTCATTCCTCCGCTCTCTTACCAGTACTGCCTGGGATCACCTGCTAAATAAGCTACTTGAATTCCCTTTTATGTAGGCAAGTATTGTTTTTGGAGATCAACCCAAGATAAGACTTGCAGGCTCCAGAACCCCTGATAACATAGGCACCTACATGGACCAAATACATAGCCCTTTCATATGATGCAGGTACCACCAGGTTAAGTTTGGATTAAAGTGATGTATTAGTCCATTCTCACACACTATAAAGATACTACCCAAGACTGGGTAATTTATAAAGGAAAGAGGTTTAGTTGACCCAATTTACATGGCTGGGGAGGCCTCAGGAAACCCACAATCATGGTGGAAGGGGGAACAAGGACCTTCCTCACATGGCAGCAGGAGAGAGAGAAAAACGAAGGAGGAATTTCCAAACACGTATTAAACCATCCGATCTCATGAGAACTCACTCACTATCATGAGAACAGCATGGGAGAAACGGTCCCCCACCCCCAATCCAATCACCTCCCTTCCTTGACACATGGGGAGTACAGGTCTCTTCCTAGACACGTGGGAATTACAATTCAAGATGAAATTTGGGTGGGAACACAGAGCCAAACCATATCAAGTGAAAATCCACATTTAGCCTCTATTAACAGGACTGAGCCTATTATTCCAGCACTTTTGGAGGCCAGGGCTGAAGGATCACCTAAGTCTAGGAGTTCGAGACCAACCTGGCCAACATAGTGAGATTGTCTCTACAAAAATTAATGAAGAACAAGAAGAAAAAGAGGAAGAAGAAGAAGAAGAAGAAGAAGAAGAAGAAGCAGCTGGGTGTGGTCGTGTGGACCTGTAGTCCCACCTGCTTTGGAGGATCACTTGAGCCTAGGAGTTCAAGGCTGTAATGAACTACATTTGTGCCACTGTATTCCAGGCTGGGTGAGAGAGCAAGACCCTCTCTCTATTAAAAAGAAAATAACAAAAGACTAGTTTGCTTCTGTTCCTACCTAATCACTGTTTTCTTGTTGAGCTTTCTTACCTTCATCCAATTAACACGTGCTTTACTGATGTCTTTCAATTAAATTTTTTTTCTATAACTTTGAATTTAGGGTGACTATTTACTGTTCATAGAGAATTTTCTTAGATATTAACTGCACAGGAATTTATGGTGAGTAAAGTAAAATATAGCCTGAACCCCCATGCCCTGGGTCTTTTATAGTGCATATTCACATAGCAAGTAGCAAGAGTAAGCACAGAGCAATCAAACACCATAGCAAGCACAAAACCAATGGCTGACTTAGAAAGAACCCTTGGATTTTTATGCTCTGGGTTTCACTCAATTCACAGTGATGTTTTTTAACCCTAGTGACATAACCAAATTAACACATGCCTACAGTGTCCATTAGAAACCACTGGTGGGACCAAGGCAAGAGAGAAGGAAGAAAGGAAG